>NW_024879660.1:92500-109346 GCF_900700415.2 Clupea harengus | reverse complement strand
ATCAGTGTTCCCAGACTCTAAGTATCCTGAGTTGGTCAGACCTGCTGAGAATGCCACCTTGGGTTTCTCTGTGATTTCTTTCTCCAGATTGACTACTTCAGTCTCAGTGGCTGCCAGTCTGGTCTTCACTGCTGTCAGCTCTGCCTCTTGTGCTGCTTGTTCAATCTTCATGTTCATCACTTCAGTCTTCACTGCTGTCAGCTCTGCCTCTTGTGCTGCAGTTTCAGTCTCAGTGGCTGCCAGTCTGGTCTTCATAGTGGTCATCTCTGCCTCTTGTGCTGAATTCTCCCTTTCCAGAGCCTCCACTTTAGTCTCACTGGCCACCAGTCTTTGTTTCACTGCTGTCATCTCTGTGTCTAGGGCATCATTTTCAGCCTCTATTTTGTGTAGATCATCCTGAGTGAAGCTCAGAGTCACCCTCAGCTCCACAACCATGTCTCTGAGTTCCCTGAGCTCAGCAGAGACGTCCAGCTGGGTAGAGACTTCAGCAGCAGCAGCAGCAGCAGCAGCCCCAGTGCTCTGGCTCTCTGTGTGAACTTCAGTCTGGCTGCTCCGAGTCTGAGATCCACACATGGAGAGCAGCAGCACCAGCAGTGTGATGACAGCCCTCATCTTTAACATCACTCCCTCTCTGACACACAGTAGTGTTATAGTAGCAGTAGTAATATTTGCAGTAGTAGCAGTAGTAGCAGTTGTAGAAGGTTGTTAGTCTCACTCCTGAGACACCCTCTTTTATATGCCTCAGTTACTCATTATGTAAGACATTTGATGACGTTTTTAGGTTAAATAAAGTCCAGGGACACTGATAAGATTTAGAAATGATAGATTTTCCAGGACATATCTGGTTATCAGTGTTGTGTGAAAATACAACCTGTCACCCATAATGTAGGACAGGTGGGGCTTCATATTCTGTTCATCTGAGGCTGCAAAATCGTACCAGAGAGGAGGGAAGTCTCCACAAAGATATAGAATTAGGGTTAGGGTTAGAATTTAGAATGTTTTTTATTTTGCTTCTCTCTCGTCTGCTGCAGTCTGGCTGTGATCCAGGGCTCTCTCTCTCTCTCTCTCTCTTTCTCTCTTTCTTTCTCTGGGAGTGTGCCCGGGCTCTCTCTCTCTCTCTCTCTCTCTCTCTCGCTCTCTCTCTCTCGCTCTCTTTCTCTGAGTGGGCCCGTGCCTCTCTCTGGCCTGCCAGGACGTGGGTGAGCCTGACAAGCTTGTTGTTGTTGTTTAATAAATATACTTATCTGGAACTCTGGAGTCCTGAGGTAACTTTAGTGACTTTTCTGTGTGAACTATATAAATATTGATGATGGAAGGTCCAGAGAAACTGACCACATTTAGTCAATGTATATAGTTTGATTTAGATTACACTAAATGTGTTTTTTATATGTATTAATCAATACCAATTTATTATCATTTCCTTACTCCAGCCCTCTCCCTCTGCTGTTTCTGCCATCATCAGCAGGTGAATTAATGTTACATCCAGAAGAGTTTCATTTGTAATTGTGTAAAGAGAATAAAGTGTATACATTTGAACAACATTAGCTTTACCAGCACCAGGAGGTGTGTCTGTCTGCCAGTCCCTTATAGCCTGTCCAACCCTAGGCGGCATGGAGTGGGGTGGGCCTTGGAGAGAGGGGATGCTGGGTTTCAAAACATCAAAACTCTGCCAGTTCCACTGATTATAGTTTAGCTTTGATATGTGTGAGGCTGTTATCAGACAGATAACTTGAAGCATGGAATATATTCATGGCCACTAATCAAACTAAAAAGCGCTGAAACATTGTGTCCCTCAAGACTTTCCAAAGATATAGAATTAAAAAGGAAATGTTTAGAATTGGATGAAGGAAAGAGAGAGAAAACAAAACAGCAAGCTGACGGCCAAATCCACTGACTGCAGGGTACTATTGGTATGTGTCAGAGTGTTATCAGACTAAACACTCAAACACTTGGCCAATCGTCCTTGGGCACTGAGCTAAATTAGAAAAGTGGACAAATAAGATGTTCTTCATGGAAATGATTTCACCTGTTCCAGATCACACAGGGGAACAAATCAGCCTGATATATCCTCACGTAACCCCACTCTGGTATTGGATAACCATTAGTTTAGAGGAATACAATATTGAGTTGGTTTGTCAAGACAGTTTGACCCCTGACCCTGAAGAGCCCACCTCTCCCCAAAGAGAGGCACGTGAGGGGGGGTGAAGAGCCCACCTCTCCCCCCAAAGAGAGGCACGTGAGAGGGGGTGAAGAGACCACCTCTCCCCCCAAAGAGAGGCACGTGAGAGGGGGTGAAGAGACCACCTCTCCCCCCAAAGAGAGGCACATGAAAGGGGGTGAAGGAGAGCTACATTAGGGGGTGAAGAGCCCACCTCTCCCCCCAAAGAGAGGCACATGAGAGGGGGTGAAGAGCCCACCTCTCCCCCCAAAGAGAGGCACATGAGAGGGGGTGAAGAGCCCACCTCTCCCCCCAAAGAGAGGCACATGAGAGGGGGTGAAGGAGAGATACATTAGGGGGTGAAGGAGAGATACATTTGGGGGTGAAGGTGCATTTGGGCCCCTGGTTGGCCTGGTCTGAAGTTGTCTCAGGACTATGAAGTTGTAGATCAGTATATTTATTCAATAACACTTCGTAATCGGGCTCACTCACAGCACAAGGGTGAAAGTGAAGCAGCCATTTCACTCACAAACCACAAGGTTTATCTATTGCTGACACAATAAATGTTTAACACAGTCACAGTCAAAACATGACAACCTTACATACATCTGCTCATAAGTATGATGCATAATGATGACATAATATGTTAGTTAGTATCACACATAGCCATAAAATATATCATACAATATATCATAAAATAAGTTCAGTGCTGCAGTATAATATGGTGTTACATGGAGTGAAAAAACATCAGTGATAAATAAGATTCTCTCTGACACACACAGTAGTAGGTGTAGCAGTGGTTTCTGAGGTCCAGTGTGTAGACACCCTCTTTATGAGACTGAGTTGGCTATTTTGTAAGATATATTTCCTATCTGATCATATGACAGAGCTGATTTTGTGGGGCTTGAACTTTAGTTCCTCATAGCAATTAGTCCCAATGTATCTCCATCAGGGAGGAAAGATCTCTCAGCTTCCGCGCTTTAGCCAAGGAAGGCCTTTTAAAGACTTCAAGCTGCTACAGCCTTACCCCATTTCAATGCATACTAGCATACTGTTCAGCCTTACCCCATTTCAATGCATACTGGCATACTGTTCAGCCTTACCCCATTTCAATGCATACTAGCATACTGTTCAGCCTTACCCCATTTCAATGCATACTAGCATACTGTTCAGCCTTACCCCATTTCACTGCATACTGGCATACTGTTCAGCCTTACCCCATTTCAATGCATACTGGCATACTGTTCAGCCTTACCCCATTTCAATGCATACTGGCATGCTGTTGTTCAATGCATACTGGCATGCTGTTGTTCAATGTATACTGGCGTGCTGTTGTTCAATGCATACTGGCATGCTGTTGTTCAATGCATACTGGCATGTTGTTCAATGCATACTGGCATGTTGTTTAATGCATACTGGCATACTGTTGTTCAATGCATACTGGCATACTGTTGTTCAATGTATACTGGCATGCTGTTGTTCAATGCATACTGGCGTGCTGTTGTTCAATGCATACTGGCATGCTGTTGTTCAATGTATACTGGTGTGTTGTTGTTCAATGCATACTGGCATGTTGTTGTTCAATGCATACTGGCATGTTGTTCAATGTATACTGGCATGCTGTTGTTCAAGACAGCAGCTGCTTCACCTGTGTAGCCTAGCTTACTGGTGACAAGTGACGCTGGTCTGGGTAATAACACAGTAGACCTGTGTAGCCTAGTTTACAGGTGACAAGTGAGGCTGGTTTGGGTAATAACACAGTAGACCTGTGTAGCCTAGTTTACAGGTGACAAGTGAGGCTGGTCTGGGTAATAACACCGTAGACCTGTGTAGCCTAGTTTACTGGTGACAAGTGAGGCTGGTCTGGGTAATAACACCGTAGACCTGTGTAGCCTAGTTTACAGGTGACAAGTGAGGCTGGTCTGGGTAATAACACAGTAGACCTGTGTAGTCTAGTTTACTGGTGACAAGTGAGGCTAGTCTGGGTAATAACACCGTAGACCTGTGTAGCCTAGTTTACAGGTGACAAGTGACGCTGGTCTGGGTAATAACACGGTAGACCTGTGTAGTCTAGTTTACTGGTGTCAAGTGAGGCTGGTCTGGGTAATAACACAGTAGACCTGTGTAGTCTAGTTTACAGGTGACAAGTGAGGCTGGTCTGGGTAATAACACCGTAGACCTGTGTAGCCTAGCTTACTGGTGACAAGTGACGCTGGTCTGGGTAATAACACAGTAGACCTGTGTAGCCTAGCTTACTGGTGACAAGTGACGCTGGTCTGGGTAATAAGACAGTAGACCTGTGTAGCCTAGTTTACTGGTGACAAGTGAGGCTGGTCTGGGTAATAACACAGTAGACCTGTGTAGCCTACTTTACTGGTGACAAGTGAGGCTGGTCTGGGTAATAACACCGTAGACCTGTGTAGCCTACTTTACTGGTGACAAGTGAGGCTGGTCTGGGTAATAACACCGTAGACCTGTGTAGCCTAGTTTACAGGTGACAAGTGAGGCTGGTCTGGGTAATAACACCGTAGTCGACGGCAGTTATCCAGTTCAAGTTAATTATTAAACACATGACCGGCCAGAGAGGAAGCCTTCAAAATCACTTCAGATATGTGTTTTTAATGTCCTCTAGTTTTGCTTACAGTGACGGAAAAACTTTTCTTTTTAGGAATCATCAATGGACAGACAAACGAAGCACCACACAGGTAGGGTGTATTTACATTTAACATTAAACCGTTCATTCTGAAGGTGTTATGGTCTTCTCTGAGAGGGAAACGTTGTTGGCTGAATAAAGAGATGATGTACTGTGTGAGTTGTGGTGTGTTGGTTATCGTCTCATTTGGTGTTTGCCTGTAGCCTATTGTACATTTTAAAACTAATGAACATGCTGTCATGACTTTGGACTATGATTGTCACAGTTTGGGGACATTGGCGCCATCTGCTGGCCAAAGGATAATTGGACAGTCTTATCGTTATACAAGTGTCATTGTGTTACTCACCTGTGTCCCATCTATACTGATTGTGTTACTCCTCTGTGTCCCATGTATACTCTGATTAGTAAGGGTATAAATACCCGGCTATGTTGGTCGGCTCATTATTGCGTCGGTTCCGTTAAACTCGATGAGAGTAGCAATCACGAGTATTCCCCTAGGCCTAGCGCGAGTTAAGGTTGGTCCTTTGTGCAGCTCTCACGCTGCCTTTTGTTTTACGTTGCTTCCAGGCTTCGCTTCTCGTGCTAGGTTGGCTCACCTTTGAGAGCTAGTAGCCACTTTAGTTTGCCTTTTTTGGATTACAATACACCGTTGGTGTTTTTTGGATGTAAACCATTTTTGCAAGTATCTCCTGTGTTTTTGGACTGTAATCTGTTCGGTCGTATCCTCTGTTCCCTTGGATTATCTTCTGTGTGTTCGTTTCCCGTTGTATGGAAATATCATTGTTTCAAGAATAAATAAATCAAGAAACACTTCTCTGCAACTGAGTCCTAACTAGTTCACTGGGCTGAGCACGGGGTTACTGATACAGCGACCTGGGTTCGATCCCTGACAAATCTTTGACACATGCCTTTCGTTTAAACAATTTAAACTTGTAGACCTTTTGTCTTGCTGAATACACCACTGTGCCAGCCTGAATGTGAATCTAGTTCATTAGCTAAACAAGATACTGACATTAAACTAATTAAACATTAACTTTGCATTTCTGCCTCATGAAAAGAAACCAGAGAAACTGACATGTGGTCCTGTAGTCTGTAGGGCTATTCATGCACACTAGCGTCTATGGTACAGAGAAACTGACGTGGTCCTGTAGCCTGTAGGGCTATTCATGTGCACTAGCGTCTAGGGTAGGGTAGGGTAGGGGCGACAGTGGTACAGTAGGTAGACAAGTCGTTTAGTAATCAGAAGGTTGCTAGTTCGATTCCCTGTCGAAGCGTCCTTGAGCAAGACACTGAACCCCTAATTGCTCCTGATGTGCAGTGTGCCATCAGTGTAAATGTAAAATGTGTATACATTGTAAGTCGCACATATGTAAGTCGCTTTGGATAAAAGCGTCTGCTAAATGACTAAATGTAAATGTAAATGTAGGGTACAGTTGAACTGACATGTGTTTCTGTAGCCTATAGGGCTATTCATGCACACTAGCGTCTATGGTACAGAGAAACTGACATGTGGTCCTGTAGCCTGTAGGGCTATTCATGCACACTAGCGTCTATGGTACAGTTGAACTGACATGTGTTTCTGTAGCCTGTAGGGCTATTCATGCACACTAGCGTCTATGGTACAGAGAAACTGACATGTGGTCCTGTAGCCTGTAGGGCTATTCATGCACACTAGCTTCTATGGTACAGTTGAACTGACATGTGGTCCTGTAGCCTGTAGGGCTGTGTTTCTCAAACTTTTTCAGACCAAGGACCACTTAGCCAATAAAAAAAAAACTCGCGGACCATCTAACTGAATAGTATATCCCCGGAACAACAGGCCTTCTACCCAGACCTGGCGCCCGACAATTGTTAGCGGCACATGATTTTCGAGGGTGGGCACTTCTTTTTTACGTACCGGTAGGCTAGTTATAGATATGATGCGCTAGGCAAAGCATCTGGAACCCTGCTCCATGCGTGACTTGGTTATATTACAAACTATAGTTCGCTCACAGCCTCATACTCCCATCACACACTCAGACACGCCAATGTATCACACAACACAACCAATGCGCATACCGACCACGCCAATGCAGTAATTCTCTACCAACAGTAGGCTAGCCGACTGGCATTAATAAAGCCAACCTAGTAGTCAACTTTTCATAATTAAGGGTTGTCATTATCCAACGTCACACAACACATAATATAGTTATCATCTTGCTGTCTCCGCAGTGGGAGAAAGAAACGCTGTTTGAATGCAGCTCCGCGGCGGGACTGAACCATCTCGCCGTTGCACCGTCTCCTTGTCTGTCAGAGGCTTTCTCATTTAATTTTCTCTTAAACCACCGATCCATGACCTTGTTAATAGATTAGGCAACTCTTTAATAGATTAGGCTACTACTGACTTCGTTCTGAGTTGTAGCCTATGTTAGAAATGTCGCAATAATTTACTTTTTGCCTTCGCAGACCATTACGGGGCACTGGCGGACCACCAGTGGTCCGCGGACCACACTTTGAGAACGACTGCTGTAGGGCTATTCATGTGCACTAGCTTCAGTGGTACAGTTGAAGTTGATGGAAATTGATATTACCATTAATTTATATACTTACCATTGCATTGCAAGTATGTTCTCCTGTGTGTGTGTGTGTGTGCCATGTGTATTGACAGTCTGGGCACACCCTTGGAAAGCCACAACCATGGCCTCTGCTAAGTAGGCCTCATGACCATTTGCTCCTGACACCCTAGCAGACATCCTGCCTGCCCTAGGTGGGGGAATACACATCACCTATCCACCATCTTGCCTTTGTGTGCGTGTTCCGGAACCTTCTGTAGGAAGGTCACCTCCCCTCCCCTCCCCTCCCACTCACATGCCCCCTTCCCCACCTTGACCTGTAAAAACATCCCCCAATGTTGACCCTTGACCCCACTGTAACCTCCCATGATTGACTGGTATATATACTGTAACACTGTGAGACTCTTTAGTCTTTGCCTGCCTCTACTTGATGTTGGAATTGAGAGAGGAGAGAACAAAAGGTGGGATGTGGGTGTGATGACAGAGTCTCAAGAGGAAGGGACACTTTGACTCCATGAGTGGACTGTGGTTTGTGTGTTATCATGATGGTGAATATACAGCATGTTCTACACCACAGCCCCCTACTCTCCTCACAGTGAAGCAGAAACTCCAGAGGATCAGAGTGCAGCTGGACTGGGACAGAGGAGAGCTGTCATTCTCTGACCCTGATAATAACACACACCTACACACTCTCACACACACTTTCACTGAGAAAGTGTTACCATACTTTAGTACAATCTTTTCTCTGAGGATGCTACCAGTGAAAGTAGAGCAGCACAGCAAGAGATGATGTCACTTCCTTCTAAACTCTGCCTAATTGGTTGTTTTGTTAGTTGCCTTCAGAAAATCCCACAGGTGTCACGTGATCTGATTTCTGTAAATATTGCAAATTGAAGGCCAACATCTTTGACAAAAATGTAAATTAAATTCATAAACAAGTTACCTTTATTATCTAAAGGTACGCTGATGTTGGCTAATTTTTTCCATCCTTCAGTTGACGTATAATCTGTTAAATCCCAATGAGGTCCTGAAACAGTGGAGCAGCTCAGCTTCAGCTTCATTAGTCTGATCAGACTCTGAGGTCCTGAAACAGTGGAGCAGCTCAGCTTCAGCTTCATTAGTCTGATCAGACTCTGAGGTCCTGAAACAGTGGAGCAGCTCAGCTTCAGTTTCATTAGTCTGATCAGACTCTGAGGTCCTGAAACAGTGGAGCAGCTCAGCTTCAGCTTCATTAGTCTGATCAGACTCTGAGGTCCTGAAACAGTGGAGCAGCTCAGCTTCAGTTTCATTAGTCTGATCAGACTCTGAGGTCCTGAAACAGTGGAGCAGCTCAGCTTCAGCTTCATTAGTCTGATCAGACTCTGAGGTCCTGAAACAGTGGAGCAGCTCAGCTTCAGCTTCATTAGTCTGATCAGACTCTGACACTGATGAGAGGAATGAAATTAAAGCTGCTTTAATGGAAAGAAGGAAAGAATGAAATTCTAAAAATCACACAGTCGGTAAACTCCATCCATTGTGTGATTTTAGTGAATGAGAGCTTTGAATGATACAAGGGATATGGAGTTATAAGAAATAAATAGGACGTTTCAGGAAAGTTTTTTGTGGTTGATGCAGCAATCTGGCTTTAGTCCAGTAAAGAGCTGTAGTGTAGGTCTGAACAACAAGCATCTCAAATTGGAGCCATATATACTGTTTAACCCTCATGTAGTGTTCTCAACATGGTTACAGAATTGACACGCCTGACAGAAATTACATTTGATTCTGATTCACTTTGATTTAAACCTTTCTAAAGATGCAAATAATTGTCATCATGACAGTTTTGTAGACCATTATGTATTTGGTCTTTAACAATTAACAACACACATTGAAAATATGCATCAAATATACATCATGAAATCCGTCATTTTACAAGATAATCACTCTTATCGTGTCTTCGGCCAAAAATGCATGGTGTGATTTATGAAGAAAATGCACACCTATTCAGATCAACACCCAACCGACTGCATTAAATGTGACATCTGACAACTTTACCATCTATTAAAACTCTAAGGAGTCATGGACATTCATTTCAAAGGCCCTTTCATTTTTGACCAGAGACAAAAACTAATTATTTATTTGAAAAACAAAAATTAACTTTTAATCTAATTAGTAGGTAGGGTAAAGGATGTCATGTGGTCGTACAGAATTGCAGAAACGTGTCCAAGATTATTCCAGAGCCCAGTGCATGTCTTCTTGAATGTGCCTGCCACACAGTCCAGTAAATCACATGAGAAATAAGTTTGATCGTCTACCACAGAGCTCTTCATGAAGAGAACTTATGAACAATAACAATAGTCTTTTACACTGCCACTGACTTTACTTCCACTTGATATTTCACCAGTCTTTGTTTATTTTATATTCATCTGACATGTGAAGCTGTGACTATGATTCAGATCATTTAATCAGTGCATGTTGAACTACTACTAATACATTTAGTGTTAGAAATAAACAATACTGCCAACTGGTGACCACATTTCAGCCAAAGGAGCTGAGACTCAGTCCCACAGACTAGACCCAGCACAGGATATATGTTGTGTGTGTGTGTGTGTGTGTGTGTGTGTGTGTTTTTGATACATATCCTGTGTGTATGCATTCTTTAATGTGTGTGTGTGTGAATGTGTGTGTGTGTGTGTGTGTTTGATACACATCCTGTGTGTATGCATTCTTTAATGTGTGTGTGTGTGTGTGTGTGTGTGTGTGTGTGTTTGATACACATCCTGTGTGTATACATTCTTTAATGTGTATGTGTGTGTGTGTGTGTATGCATTCTTTAATGTGTGTGTGTGTGTGTGTGTGTATGCATTCTTTAATGTGTGTGTGTGTGTGTGTGTGTGTGTGTCCACTCGTCAGTGAGACCCTCACGCACACACACACACCCTACCCCACCCCGCCACCCTGCTGTGTCACATACCAAAATACACACACACTGTGTCACACGTACACACACACACACACACACACTGTTTCACACGTACACACACACACACACACACACTGTGTCACACGCGCACACACACACACACACACTGTGTCACACTGTGCTTTATTGTCATTTCTGCACCTCCCAAAAAAACAGGAGACACACACACACACACACACACATTTATTGTCATTTCCGCACCTCCCAAAAAAACAGGAGACACACACACACACACACACAAACACACGCACACACACACACACACACACACATACTCTGGGTACGTGACACACACACACACACACACACACCACACAAACACACACTCTGGGTACGTGACACACACACACAAACACACACACACACACACACACACACACTCTGGGTACGTGCCACACACACACACACACACACACACACACACACACACACACACACACACACAGACACAAAGACACACACACACACACTCTGGGTACGTGCCACACACACACACACACACACACACACACACACACTCACACTCTGGGTACGTGCCACACACACACACACACACACACACACACACACACACACACACGCACACACACTCTGGGTACATGCCACACACACACACACACACACACACTCTGGGTACATGCCACACACACACACACACACACGCTCTGGGTACATGCCACACACACACACACACACACACACACACACACACACACACACTCTGGGTACATGCCACACACACACACACACACACACTCTGGGTACAGCGCATCAAATGAATTGTTAATACTGACGGTTACTGTTGCACACAACCAATTAATTATATTTTACATTCAGGAACTAATCAGTCAAAAAAAAGACTGAATTACAGTCAAAGTCAAAGAGTTTATTGTCACATACACCAGAGCCAGTAGGACACACACACACACACACACACACACACACACACACACACACACACACACACACACACACACACACATACACTAAATTGCTTCAGCACAGCGAAATTCTTAAGACTTCCAGCAACATCTACGCAGTAGACGGCCTACAAAGTAACATAGTAACAAAGTAACATATACCAAAAAAATAACATTTAACACTATAACACTATAACACTATAACATATAACAATAACAAGTAACAACAATTTAAACTACAAGAGGGGCTAGCAGCAGTTTAAAGTGTGAAGAAGTGAGGAATATTAAATTAAATGAAATTAAATAAAAAATGATGCGAATATATGTAGGAAGTGTGGTTGTATGAGTGGAGGAGCAGAAAGTAAATGGTGATGGCGACTGGTGGGTCAGTGTTGCTGGTGGGTCAGTGTTGCTGGTGGGTCAGTGTTGCTGGTTCAGAAGCCTCTGGTGGGTCAGTGTTGCTGGTGGGTCAGTGTTGCTGGTGGGTCAGTGTTGCTGGTGGGTCAGTGTTGCTGGTGGGTCAGTGTTGCTGGTGGGTCAGTGTTGCTGGTTCAGAAGCCTCTGGTGGGTCAGTGTTGCTGGTTCAGAAGCCTCTGGTGGGTCAGTGTTGCTGGTTCAGAAGCCTCTGGTGGGTCAGTGTTGCTGGTTCAGAAGCCTCTGGTGGGTCAGTGTTGCTGGTTCAGAAGCCTCTGGTGGGTCAGTGTTGCTGGTTCAGAAGCCTCTGGTGGGTCAGTGTTGCTGGTGGGTCAGTGTTGCTGGTGGGTCAGTGTTGCTGGTGGGTCAGTGTTGCTGGTGGGTCAGTGTTGCTGGTTCAGAAGCCTTACAGCCTGGGGGAAAAAGCTGTTTGGAAGTCTGGTAGTCCGTGTTCGGATGCTCCGGTAGCGTCTACCAGACGGCAGCAATGTGAATATTCCGTATCCTGGGTGGCTGTGGTCCTTGACAATGTTCCGTGCTTTTCTCAGGCATCTAGTGTTGTAGATGCCCTGCACGGAGGGGAGATGGCTGCCGGTGATACGCTCCACTGTCTTCACCACCCTCTGCAGGGCCTTGCGATCGGCAGCGGAGCAGCTACCATACCAGGCAGTGATGCAGCCTGAGAGGATGCTCTCGATGGTGCATCTATAGAAGTTTTTTAAGGGTTTTAGCAGACATGCCAAACTTCTTGAGTCTCCTCAAGAAGTACAGCCGCTTTTGGGCAGTTTTGACCGCCGAGTCCGCTTGCATGGACCAGTAAGGTCATCCTTGATGTACACACCGAGGAATTTGAAGTTGGAGACTCTCTCCACTGCAGCTCCCTCGATGTGTATGGTGTTGTGACCCCCCACTCTGCAGCTTCCTGAAATCCACAACCATCTCCTTGGTTTTGCAGATGTTGAGAGAAAAGTTGTTGTCTTGGCACCATGCTGCCAAGCCCCTTACCTCATCTCTATAGGCGGTCTCATCGTTGTTAGAGATGAGACCCAGGATGGTAGTGTCGTCTGCAAACTTCAGGATGATGTTGGAACTGTGTGTCGCCACACAGTCCTGTGTGTACAGGGAGTACAGGAGGGGACTGAGTACGCAGCCCTGGGGGGCCCCGGTACTCAGAGTCAGTGAGGAGGAGGTGTGGTTGCCCATTCTCACCACCTGGGGTCTGCTCATCAAGAAGTCCAGGATCCAGTTGCACAGGGGTGTTTTAAGACCCAGGCTCCTGAGCTTCGGGACGAGCTTGGCAGGCACAATAGTGTTGAATGCTGAGCTGTAATCCACGAACAGCATTCTCACATATGTGTTACCCTTTTCCAGGTGGGAGAGAGTGGTGTGTGTTGTTTGGATCTGTTTGGGCGGTATGCAAACTGAAAAGGGGTCCAGGGTGTTCGGAAGGGTGGAGCAGATGTGGGTTCTGACCAGCCGCTCGAAGCACTTCATGATGGTGGAGGTCAGTGCTACAGGGCGGTAGTCATTTAGGCAGGTGATGGAGGGTTTCTTTGGTATGGGGATGATGGTGGCCTGCTTGAAGCAGTTGGGGACTTCAGACAGATGTAGTGAGAGGTTGAATATGGAGGCAAAACGTCCTGCTGTCATAGCTGGAACACTCACACACACACACACACACACACACACACACACACACACACACACACACACACACACACACACACACACGTCCTGCTGTCATAGCTGGAAACAAGTTCAGCAAGTTTGTTTTCATAGGATACAAATGTGAAGGGCAAAAAAACCCAGATTGCTACTTCTGCATTCCTTTGAGGCGCCTATCTGTCACTGATGGCACTCACACACACACACACACACACTCAAACACACTTACACACACGCTCACACACACACACACACACACACACACACTCACACAGACACACACACTCACACCCCCACACACACATAACTAGGGCTGCAACTAACGATTATTTTGGTAATCGATTGATCTATCGACTCATTTTTCGATTAATCGACTAATCTAATGATTATTTCCCATAGCAAATTAAAATAACGACTCAAAATGTTGGAATTTGAATTTCAAATGTATTTGAGTAATAAATGTAATCATAATACATAAATTAAATAGTAATACAAATTAAAGTGCAAATATGCTTTTAAAAGTAAAGAGAAAGTGCAAATAAAGTTTTAAAAGTAACTCAAATTAGCAATCAAGCCTCTGCAAGTGCAAAATAACGCAAGAATAACTGGGCTGCAAGTGACATTCAAATTCAACTTATGAAATATATATTTTTTCCACAATCTTTTGTTTTAAGAATGCTGAGTGGAGGAGGTTAACTATTCAGAACAAACGAAAATACAGGCTACTCTGATAATTCACTGATTTACTACATTGCACTTAACATAAATTAAATAGCGTTAGCAAGCATCCTCCATGAGACGTTCCGTTTTCCAACATGTAAGCTTAAACCTTACTATAAGTTATAGATATATCATATATGTCTATGATAATTGCTGTTCTTGTGCTCCCACAGCTCATTCTCTTTGAAATACTGGAATAGTGCTTCTTTAACTACTAATAATTGACCATCATTGAGAAAAATGACAACTTTTCTGTTAGCCATATCTCATATGCAGCAGCTACTAAAGCTAGCTTTGTTTATTGTTTCCATGGTAACATGAGCCGTCTCAGAATAATTCGCTTTTCAGTCGGCCATTTCTGATATGCAGCACATGAAGGTACGGGAACGGAGGGCAAAGAAAACGGTGCATGATTTGTATGCTAGGCTATTTGCAGATTCTGTTCCATTTTTCTCAATGATGGTCAATTATTATTAGTTAAAGATGCACTATTTCGCACTTCCTATAGTGCATTGCAATGCCGAATGAAAATTACCGGTAGCTCTGCTAGCATCTGCCAAAAATAAATAAATAAATAAATGAAAATTATATATTTTATGACGCGTCGACAATAAAAATCATCGTCGACAATTTTTCATAATCGACATCGTCGATTACGTCGACTAATCGTTGCAGCTCTACATATAACACACATAACACACACACACACACACACACACACACACACTCACACACACTCACACACACACACATACTCTTTTAATAGTAACCTTATGAGCACACTGTATACCCACTAAGCTGTAATAGTAACCCTTTGAGCACACTGTATACCCACTAAGCTGTAATAGTAACCTTATGAACACACTAAGCTGTAATAGTAACCTTATGAGCACACTGTATCTCCAGTAAGCTGTAATAGTAACCCTACTATTTTAGACACGTGTCCAATCATGCTGTGGAAAAATCTGCATCAGATAGAGCCCGTCGTGTGGAACCTGATCACACAATCTGATAAGTGAAAATTCACCCTAGTTACCTCAGGACTCCGGAGCTGCATATAAGTATATTTATTAGACAAACAACAATTGCAATCGGGCTCACTCCCAGCACAAGGCTGAAAGTGAAGCAATGATAAACACATCGCACAAGGTTTATATAGACAGAAGTTTAGCGTTCAGTAGAGATAACCACGTGGTGGATTTCCCTCGTCCGAGGCAAGGATGGAAGTTTTGCAAGGTCGGAAGAAGCACAGTTCGAACCTTCTTATCACTTCTTGTCTAAACATGCTCTTGTACATATGCAGACTAAGTGGCACCTAATATTCTAAGTTACACACACACACAGAAAAGCCATTTCATAAGCACATGATTCATACATTCTTAAGTAATTAACAGTGTTTGCAAATTATCTCCATCACAATCAATCAGCTACCTTTACCTGATGGAGCTGATGGAGCTGATGGAGCTGATGGAGCTACCTTTACCTGATGGAGCTACCTTTACCTGACGGAGCTCCCTTTACCTGATGGAGCTGATGGAGCTGATGGAGATGATGGACCTGATGGACCTGATGGAGCTGATGGAGCTGATGATGGAGCTCCCTTTACCTGATGGACCTGATGGACCTGATGGAGCTACCTTTACCTGATGGAGCTACCTTTACCTGATGGAGCTGATGGAGCTGATGGAGATGATGGACCTGATGGACCTGATGGACCTGATGGAGCTGATGGAGCTGATGATGGAGCTCCCTTTACCTGATGGAGCTGATGGAGCTGATGGAGCTGATGGAGCTGATGATGGAGCTACCTTTACCTGATGGACCTGATGGAGCTCCCTTTACCTGATGGAGCTACCTTTACCTGATGGAGCTGATGATGGAGCTACCTTTACCTGATGAAGTCCATCTGACGGAGTGTCTCGCTGATATATCCACATGGATGAAAAATCACCACCTTCAGCTGAACCTGGCCAAAACGGAACTGATGGTCTTCCCAGCCAAACAGGTCATCCACCACAACATCAAGATCAATACTGACTCTTTATCTCTTGCTCCATCCAAAACAGCAAGAAACCTCTGGGTCATTATTGATGACCAACTGACCTTCACGGCCCACATCGCCTCTGTCTCCAGGTCGTGCCGCTTTGCGCTATACAACATCCGCAAAATCAGGCCGTACCTAACCCAGTATGCCACCCAGCTGCTGGTGCAAACCTTGGTGAGCTCCCGCCTTGACTACTGCAACGCCCTCCTAACGGGCCTGCCGGCTTGCGTGGTGAAACCACTACAGATGATCCAGAACGCGGCGGCGCGTCTGGTGTTCAACCAACCGAAAAGGGCACACGTCACCCCGCTACTCATCGAGCTCCACTGGCTGCCAGTAGCTGCTCGCATTAAGTTCAAGTCACTTATGCTTGCCTACAGAGTGCTTACTGGTTCTGCTCCCACCTACCTAAATGCTCTTGTAAGGGCAAATGTTACACCCAGGACGCTGCGCTCGTCTAGTGAGCGTCGTTTGGCACTGCCGTCCGTGCAAGCACGGCAATCCAGACTATTTTCATTTGTAGTTCCACGTTGGTGCAATGAACTGCCTAGCACTACCAGAGCAGGGGCGTCCCTCTCTACCTTCAAGAAGCTTTTGAAGACCCAACTCTTCAGAGAGCACCTCCCCTCCTAACTGGCACCTGACTAGCGCTTAACTTGCACTTCAGCAGTTACATTCCTGCACTTCTTTTTCCTTTTTTCTAGGTCATTGTTTTTCTAATTCTCATGTAAAGTAGTATTTATTGTTACACCATGCTTTTT
>NW_024879660.1:0-87500 GCF_900700415.2 Clupea harengus | reverse complement strand
TTCTTTTACAAATTATGATGTCTTCCTCTTCAGGTTCCAATGTAATCCGTATCCAAACTGCCAGTTACGGGCGAACAGATAAAACCACCTGCTCCTCTGGACGCCCTGCGAATCAACTCCGCAAAACCGACTGTTCTGCATCTACAACACTCCCTATAGTAAGGGAGAGGTGAGTTAACTACAACGCTCCCTATAGTAAGGGAGAGATGAGTAAACGCTCCCTATAGTAAGGGAGAGGTGAGTTAACGCTCCCTATAGTAAGGGAGAGGTGAGTTAATGCTCCCTATAGTAAGGGAGAGGTGAGTTAACGCTCCCTATGGTAAGGGAGAGGTGAGTTAACTACAACGCTCCCTATAGTAAGGGAGAGGTGAGTTAATGCTCCCTATAGTAAGGGAGAGGTGAGTAAACGCTCCCTATAGTAAGGTGAGTTAACTACAACGCTCCCTATAGTAAGGGAGAGGTGAGTTATCTACAACGCTCCCTATAGTAAAGGAGAGGTGAGTTAATGCTCCCTATAGTAAGGGAGAGGTGAGTTAACTACAACGCTCACTATAGTAAGGGAGAGGTGAGTAAACGCTCCCTATAGTAAGGTGAGTTAACTACAACGCTCCCTATAGTAAGGGAGAGGTGAGTTATCTACAACGCTCCCTATAGTAAAGGAGAGGTGAGTTAACTACAATGCTCCCTATAGTAAGGGAGAGGTGAGATACAGACATTTGAACTCATGTTTCATGAACAGCAAACCAGTTTTACAGTGAAAATGGGTTTCTGCATCTTCAGCCTTACTGAGTAGTGAAGGCAGGCCATCAGGTCTAACCCTAATCCTAACCCATCAGGTCTAACCCAAACCCATCAGGTGTAATCCTAACCCTAACCCTAGCCTGGCACCATCAAATACCTTGTTTTTCCTATGACAACAACAACAACAACACATTTTGCCTCTTTGTCTTTGCTGTTAAGATGTGAAGGAAGGACGACATGCCTGCTGAAGGCCTTCAACAGCATCTTCTCTAATCCGTGCAGATGCACCTACAAGTACCTCGACATCTCCTACAGCTGTGTTCCTTCAAGTAAGGAACCGGAGCATCCCATCACCACAATATTGCACTACACTCCAAACACGTTCAGTGTAACTTAAATTTTCAAACATCACTGAAGTGTGTGGTTGAACTTAGCTTAGCACACTGAAGTGAAGAGAAGAGAGTGGTTGAACTTAGCTTAGCACACTGAAGAGAAGA
This sequence comes from Clupea harengus, assembly GCF_900700415.2. NCBI lineage: Eukaryota > Metazoa > Chordata > Actinopteri > Clupeiformes > Clupeidae > Clupea > Clupea harengus. The sequence goes on along the minus strand of NW_024879660.1, from coordinate 86,262 downwards.
GAGTGGTTGAACTTAGCTTAGCACACTGAAGAGAAGAGAGTGGTTGAACTTAGCTTAGCACACTGAAGAGAGTGGTTGAACTTAGCTTAACACACTGCAGTGAATAGAGTGGTTGAACTTAGCTTAGCACAGTGAAGTGAAGAGAGTGGTTGAACTTAGCTTAGCACACTGAAGAGAAGAGAGTGGTTCAACTTAGCTTAGCACACTGAAGTGAAGAGAGTGGTTGAACTTAGCTTAGCACACTGCAGAGAAGAGAAGAGAGTGGTTGAACTTAGCTTAGCACACTGAAGAGAAGAGAGTGGTTGAACTTAGCTTAGCACACTGCAGAGAAGAGAGTGGTTGAACTTAGCTTAGCACACTGGAGAGAAGAGAAGAGAGTGGTTGAACTTAGCTTAGCACACTGAAGAGAAGAGAGTGGTTGAACTTAGCTTAGCACACTGCATTGAAGAGAGTGGTTGAACTTAGCTTAGCACACTGCAGTGAAGAGAGTGGTTGAACTTAGCTTAGCACACTGCAGTGAAGTGAAGAGAGTGGTTGAACTTAGCTTAGCACACTGAAGAGAGTGGTTGAACTTAGCTTAGCACACTGAAGTGAAGAGAGTGGTTGAACTTAGCTTAGCACACTGCAGAGAAGAGAGTGGTTGAACTTAGCTTAGCACACTGAAGAGAAGAGAGTGGTTGAACTTAGCTTAGCACACTGCACTGAAGAGAGTGGTTGAACTTAGCTTAGCACACTGAAGAGAGTGGTTGAACTTAGCTTAGCACACTGAAGAGAAGAGAGTGGTTGAACTTAGCTTAGCACACTGAAGTGAAGAGAGTGGTTGAACTTAGCTTAGCACACTGCAGTGAAGAGAGTGGTTGAACTTAGCTTAGCACACTGCAGAGAAGAGAGTGGTTGAACTTAGCTTAGCACACTGCAGAGAAGAGAGTGGTTGAACTTAGCTTAGCACACTGCAGAGAAGAGAGTGGTTGAACTTAGCTTAGCACACTGCAGTGAAGAGAGTGGTTGAACTTAGCTTAGCACACTGAAGAGAAGAGAGTGGTTGAACTTAGCTTAGCACACTGAAGTGAAGAGAAGAGAGTGATTGAACTTAGCTTAGCACACTGCAGTGAAGAGAGTGGTTGAACTTAGCTTAGTACACTGCAGTGAAGAGAGTGGTTGAACTTAGCTTAGCACACTGCAGTGAAGAGAGTGGTTGAACTTAGCTTAGCACACTGCAGTGAAGAGAGTGGTTGAACTTAGCTTAGCACACTGCAGAGAGTGGTTGAACTTAGCTTAGCACACTGCAGTGAAGAGAAGAGAGTGGTTGAACTTAGCTTAGCACACTGAAGAGAAGAGAGTGGTTGAACTTAGCTTAGCACACTGCAGAGAGTGGTTGAACTTAGCTTAGCACACTGCAGTGAAGAGAGTGGTTGAACTTAGCTTAGCACACTGCAGTGAAGAGAGTGGTTGAACTTAGCTTAGCACACTGCAGTAAAGAGAGTGGTTGAACTTAGCTTAGCACACTGAAGAGAAGAGAGTGGTTGAACTTAGCTTAGCACACTGCAGAGAAGAGAGTGGTTGAACTTAGCTTAGCACACTGCAGAGAAGAGAGTGGTTGAACTTAGCTTAGCACACTGAAGAGAAGAGAGTGGTTGAACTTAGCTTAGCACACTGAAGTGAAGAGAAGAGAGTGGTTGAACTTAGCTTAGCACACTGAAGAGAAGAGAGTGGTTGAACTTAGCTTAGCACACTGCAGTGAAGAGAGTGGTTGAACTTAGCTTAGCACACTGAAGAGAAGAGAGTGGTTGAACTTAGCTTAGCACACTGCAGTGAAGAGAGTGGTTGAACTTAGCTTAGCACACTGCAGTGAAGAGAGTGGTTGAACTTAGCTTAGCACACTGAGGTGAAGAGAGTGGTTGAACTTAGCTTAGCACACTGCAGAGAAGAGAAGAGAGTGGTTGAACTTAGCTTAGCACACTGCAGAGAAGAGAGTGGTTGCGACGCCTTCTGAACACCCTTTTTTAGAATGTCAGTGTGGTGACGGACATTAGTGTGGACATGATCACTTCTACCAAGCCCCCCCCCTTCAGTACCAAGCCCCCCCCACTTCAGTACCAAGTCCCCCCCCCTTCAGTACCAAGCCCCCCCCCCCTTCAGTACCAAGGCCACTCCCCCTTCAGTACCAAGGCCACTCCCCCTTCAGTACCACTCCCCCTTCAGTACCAAGCCCCCCCCCCTTCAGTACCAACCCCCCCCCCTTCAGTACCAAGCCCCCCCCTTCAGTACCAAGCCCCCCCCCCCCCCCTTCAGTACCAAGCCCCCCCCCTTCAGTACCAAGCCCCCCCCCTTCAGTACCAAGCCCCCCCCTTCAGTACCAAGCCCCCCCCCCTTCAGTACCAAGCCCCCCCCTTCAGTACCAAGCCCCCCCCTTCAGTACCAAGCCCCCCCCCTTCAGTACCAAGCCCCCCCCCTTCAGTACCAAGCCCCCCCCCCCTTCAGTACCAAGCCCCCTTCAGTACCAAGCCCCCCCCCTTCAGTACCAAGCCCCCCCCCCCCCTTCAGTACCAAGCCCCCTTCAGTACCAAGCCCCCCCCTTCAGTACCAAGCCCCCCCCCCCTTCAGTACCAAGCCCCCCCCCCCCTTCAGTACCAAGCCCCCTTCAGTACCAAGCCCCCCCCCTTCAGTACCAAGCCCCCCCCCCCTTCAGTACCAAGCCCCCCCCCTTCAGTACCAAGCCCCCCCCCCCCCTTCAGTACCAAGCCCCCCCTTCAGTACCAAGCCCCCCCCCTTCAGTACCAAGCCCCCTTCAGTACCAAGCCCCCCCCCCTTCAGTACCAAGCCCCCCCCCCTTCAGTACCAAGCCCCCCCCCTTCAGTACCAAGCCCCCTTCAGTACCAAGCCCCCCCCCCTTCAGTACCAAGCCCCCTTCAGTACCAAGCCCCCCCCCACCCCTTCAGTACCAAGCCCCCTTCAGTACCAAGCCCCCCCCCTTCAGAACCAAGCCCCCCCCCCTTCAGTACCAAGCCCCCCCCTTCAGAACCAAGCCCCCACCCCTTCAGTACCAAGCCCCCTTCAGTACCAAGCCCCCCCCCCCCTTCAGAACCAAGCCCCCCCCCCTTCAGTACCAAGCCCCCCCCTTCAGTACCAAGCCCCCTTCAGACCATTGACTGTTATTAGCATTTGAAAGGCCAAGCCATCAACTAATGACTGTGGTCAGGTGGGTTTCTGAAAAATAAATATGTCTGCCAAATAGCAGGGTTTGACGGGCATTTATTTTGTCCGAAAACGAATGGAAACACCTCTTTTCATGCAGTGATGTGCCTTGCACAGTTAACAAAGGGCTACCGATATGCCTGTGTTGTCTATGTTGTGTAAGAATGTGTGTGTGTGTGTCTTACAAGATTTACCATGTCTCTTACAGACTCAAGCCAGATATGTGAAGCCCAGACCAAAACATTCAATTGTGGTACGTATATCCTAAGGTCACTCATTAAAGGTGTATATCCTAAGGTCATTCATTAAAGGTGCAGTATGCGATCTACATCCAATGCATTGTTTGTCAAATTCACTTAATTTGTCCTCACGGTTCTCTACCCGTTGATTCTGTGTGTATACGTCAGTGTTCCTACACAGTCCTTGCTCAGTAAATGGGACACAAACAAAGTGGTTAGGACCTAGCCATTAGCAATTCCAGCCAATCAGCACAGTGCTTCAGGAACAGGGAAGGGAGGGACATCATTTGATTGGCTGTTGAGCTCAAATATCAACAAACTTTTGCCAGAATCGCAGACAGTACCTTTACATTAAACTGTGACTGTGCGTTTTGTGTGGAAAGATGATGTCTGTTCTGCTCATGTAGGTTCCCACAATGTAATCAAGATTCACACGGCTAATTACGGACGGACAACCTCCACAGTCTGCTCGGTTAACCAACCTCCACACAAAATCGACAACACCAACTGCTATTCATCCGACACATTGTCTGTTGTCAAGGAGAGGTCTGTCTCTATATTTACTTGGAGGCTAATCATTTGTTAATAATCCAACACCAACTGCTATTCACCAACACATTCTCTGTTGTCAGCCAACAGTCAGAGTTGCATAATCATGGAGTTATGTGCTGCCACTCTTGTCACATGTACCTTCTCTCTGTAGCTGTGATGGGCAGCTGCGCTGTTCAATAAAGGCCTCCAACAGAATCTTCTCCAATCCGTGCCCTGGGATCTACAAATACCTGGACATCTCTTATAGCTGCGTTCCTCTCAGTAAGTCACTGCAATCAGCAAATATATAAATAGTTTAAATGTTATAACGGTGTTTTCAGCAACGATAAGGAGCAGTTTACAGCCAGATTATGACAGATAAGGACGAGATTAGGAGCAGATCAGGAGCAGTTTACAGCCAGATTATGACTGGATTAGGAGCAGTTTACAGCCAGATTATAATTGGATTAGGAGCAGTTTACAGCCAGATTATGTCAGATAAGGAATTCAGATCAAAATTGCAACAGTGTGTTGTGCAGCTCGTATAGTGCCTCGTAATGGATAACACACGATAACCACTAAAGCCTGGGGTTTTGAGCTGAGATGTGTGCTAGGTGTGTTTCTTTGGTTGCAGACCCACACTGGTAAGATTTGAGCGATGGTACAGATAAAAGCAGGTGCATGGTTGATCTAGGGTTAGGGTTGATCATACTCTCAAAGAACAGGGCCCATTGGGAACCACTTCAACCAATCATAGGTGACCTCATAGGGAACCACTTTAACCAATCATAGGTGACCTCATAGGGAGACACTTTGACTGCCAATCATAGGTGACCTCATAGGGAACCACTTTAACCAATCATAGGTGACCTCATAGGGAACCACTTCAACCAATCATAGGTGACCTCATAGGGAACCACTTTAACCAATCATAGGTGACCTCATAGGGAGACACTTTGACTGCCAATCATAGGTGACCTCATAGGGAACCACTTTAACCAATCATAGGTGACCTCATAGGGAACCACTTCAACCAATCATAGGTGACCTCATAGGGAACCACTTTAACCAATCATAGGTGACCTCATATCACAAACATGAACAAACAAGAAAGAATGAGCCTACGGTCTCGTCACAGCGCCCACATCAGTAACTCCTGTTTGTCTTAACAGCATCCAGTAAGACATGTCAGGGCAAAAGCAGCACACTGGACTGTGGTGAGTAGAGAGAGACATTATTACTGCAGACAACCACTCCAAGAGACATTATTACTGCAGACAACCATTTCAAGAGACATTACTTCAGACAGCACCCCACAACAGTTTCACAAATATTCTTTGGTTTGCATTTCTGGTGTGCTACCTGTCCTTCCAATTCAGGACTAGACGTGATAAAGATCCATGCTGCTAACTACGGGCGGACTGACGGACACACCTGCTCTGTTGGACGAGCTGCAGATGAGGTCACCAATACCCGCTGCCGCACCTCGCTTGCCCTAGGCAGAGTCAAGGACAGGTAAACCAGCCAGTAGAATAGGCAGAGTCAAGGACAGGTAAACCAGCCAGTAGAAACCATGCCATAGACAACTGGGGTTATGTAAGGTTAATTAGCTAGTGCAACTTGCCATAACCAACTTGGATTCAAGCGTATTTAACGTTGATTAGCTAGTGCAATTTATGCCATAACCAACTAGAATTCAAGCGTATTTAACGTTAAATAGCTAGTGCAACTTATACCATAACCAACTTGGATTCAAGCTGATTCAAGGTTAATTAGCTAGTGTGACTTTCACCATAAGTAACTGGGGTTCATATCTGCACGTGAGGTGAATCAGCCAGAAAAGCCACAAGTAACGGATTCAGAAATATGTAACTTTAATTAGCCAATATGATGCATTCTATTAGTAGCTGCGGTTCAGAGGGAGTTTAAGGGGAAAGTGATGTACACTGCCAAATCTGAAATCTTAGTAAGATGAAATATCTTAAATGAAAGCAATATATGCGTGTTTTGCAGTTTAGCCAATGTTACTTTTTGTAATGGGTTCATATATTTTCATGTCATGATATTTTTGTCTTGTTTTGTTCCCTGTAAAGGTGTGATGGACAGGACAGGTGCATGGTGATGGCATCAAGCGATATCTTCCCAGATAGATGTCCTGGGACCTACAAGTACCTGGACATCTCCTACAGCTGCGTTACTGAAATGTAGTCCCTCACTGTCCGAGATGGGTTAGGGTTACTGAGATTATGCAATAGAGCAAACTTCACTCCTAAACCTGTTTGTGAGATTATGCAATAGAGCAAACTTCACTCCTAAACCTGTTTTCTAGATATTTTCTCTCTGAACTGCTTGGATCTGGCAGTGCTGGGCTAAGTTGCTCTAAGAAACATTCTTACTGCTGGTGATGGCTGCAGTCCTGCAGCGTGGTGGAGGTACTTCCTGTTTTCTAGTCCAGTCTTTCCAGCTTGTGGCTAGTGTTAGGGTTAGGTGTGAGTAGTAGTATTGTGTGTTAGGGGTTAGGGTTGGGGAGCAGCAAAAAGAACCCAATGTGAAAACATCTGGAGTAACGTTCTTACTGGTGGTGATGGCTGCAGTGCTGCAGGAGGTGGAGGTGACTATTTTAATCCAACTATCTTTCTAGTTTAGTCCTGGGAAAACACTGAACCCTGACATCCTGTCAACTATCGCACATAAACATGTAACAATTAAAGCATTCAAAAAACTATGAGTGTGTCTCAGAGTTTAACAAAGATAAGGTCTAGTTCTGAGGTAATTTTGTGCAATCATTAAAGCCCAACTCCTGGCCCCACTGAGAGTGCCAAAGGCCCCTTATCTGAAGGGCAATTCAGTGTGTGTGTGTGTGTGTGTGTGGGGGGGGTGTCTACCATTTGAGTCTAGTTCTGAGGTCATCATTAAAGCCCAACTCTCAGTCCATCCAGGGTCTGAAGGGTAATTATGTGTGTGTGTGTGTGTGTGTGTGTGTGTGTGTGTGTGTGTCTGTGTCTGTGTCTGTGTCTGTGTCTGTGTCTGTGTCTGTATGTGTGTGTGTCTGTGTCTGTGTCTGTGTCTGTGTCTGTGTGTGTGCGTGTGCGTGTGCGTGTGTGTGTGTGTGTGTGCGTGTGTGTGTGGGTAAGTGTACCCTTTGAGTTTTCCCCCACTCCCATTCACAGTGCATGTTCATGTTTTCCCGTGTATAAAACTAAATCCTACCAAACTTAACAGAGTGTGTCTGAAGCCCCTCCCATGTGTCCACGAGGGTTAGCAGCTGTGGTGCTCAAGTTGCTGCAGACGCTCTTGAGGATGTAGGATGTGGAATGTACGCTAATTTTAATAATGGTTGCAAATTCAAATGTATTTTTTAAATTAAAGCAGCATTATGAAGCTTTGGTCTAATATTAGTGAACTACCTACCTGAAAAGTATGCAGGAACCTAGCAAACACTACCAACTGCCCAGCTGGCTCTGATACAAGCTTGCTAACATGCTAACTGGCATCTTTTGGCCATACTGTTGATGCCATGCTGTGTTCTTACACGACCCGAATAGGAAATCTACATAGCATAAAGCCTGGATGGCTAGTGGGAACAACAGGTGGGTTAATCTGTCACTCACAGTATGAATTACTAAACGTAGTTACTCATTAAAACATTCCTCAAAAAGTGTGTTTGCTTTTCCCCTAAATCTCAATCAAGATAAAAACATATATGTGCAGAAACATCTTCTGAACCGTATTGACAAATTGCTGGGTGGTTCCATGAGGTGATTCTCTAGGTATTAAGTATGACAACATTCTGCCCCTCCATCCATAAGGACATGTATAAGTCCTTCTAACATTTGTGTCCCTATAGTTGGGCTCTCAGAAGGGGAAACTGGGAGGGGAATGCTAATGGCCGTGCTACAATATTAACATCTTTGTTCAGGTAAAATGTCTTCCTGTCGCGGTCCTCATTACAGCTGAGCTGAAGGAGCGTCCGACTGAAAACACTCTGCTGTCTGACCAGTAGGTGGCATCTGAGACTAAACACTCTGCTGTGTGACCAGTAGGTGGTATCTGAGACTAAACACTCTGCTGTGTGACCAGTAGGTGGTATCTGAGACTAAACACTCTGCTGTGTGACCAGTAGGTGGTATCTGAGACTGTGGCTCTGTTGAACATCCTCATAACCACTCCCATGACAACGGCTGAAGCTGAGAGGTGTTTCTCGACCTTCAAGACCAAAGCCAAATGTCTCCAAGGCCTGAAATATAAAGTTGTGTTTGCCTGTTTCAAATGCCTTGCAGAAATCTAAAAACAAAATATACCTGCCATTACTGCCAAGATCAGCACAGTCAATGAGGATCACAGGTCTGATGTTATCAGATACATGTCTCCATTACTGCCAAGATCAGCACAGTGAATAAGGATCACAGGTGTGGTGTTATCAGATACATGTCTATGATCAGCACAGTCAATAAGGATCACAGGTGTGGTGTTATCAGATACATGTCTATGCCTCATGAAACTAGATTGGGTTTCATCAATCATTTTGGTCCAAAACAGCTTTTGTTCTTTTGGCATAAATCTGAGCTAGGATTCTGTGATCATTATGAAAAAGACAAATTGGTCACCAGTTGTGAATGCAAAGTGGATCTTTCTTAGGCTTTCCAATCAGGGTTAAAAGTCCCTGAGATAAAGTGGGAGGGGGGGATTAATGCTCTCTGTATACACACCATGCAGGAAGGGGCTAATTGTTCTGTGAAAGCGATATCAAATTCAGATGTTCAGATGTCAACGCCTGGGGATTTATTGAGCTTTAGGTGATGAACGGCAAACAGGACGTTATCTGAAGTTATTGGGGCATCACACAAATATTTTGATCATTCATAATTGCCTTAGTTTCAGTGAGATATCTGAATAAATGAGAATCAGATGTCTGCTACTCTCTAAACAGAGCAGGCTCAAGAGTGTAGTTTCTCCCAAGGGAGAATTACTCAACACTCTGATGTGAATATGGAGCTGAAGGCTCACACACTCGAATTAAGCTTTAGCTTTTTGGTCATACATAATTGCCTTAGTTTTAGTGAGATATCTGAATAAATGAGCTATTTTATGGGGATCATCAGTAATACTTCCATTACGTTTTTGAATAATTGGTTTTATTCCAGGATCTTTCTAATCTGAAGAAATAGGCAGTGTTTTGTTCGCCTTCCTCAAACCATTTAATCCTTCACCTCACAAAGGCTCCCTCTATTTTCATGTCATTTATTTTACTGAAAAATGAAACCTGGTCTGTCATATTCTGATACATTTCCAGGCATAATTTGAGTGTGTTCTGTGTCCTCACTAGATGTAGAACTAACTGAGGCTATCCAGTTAGACAGAAAAGGACAGAATGTGTTTAAACTCAAATTCTTCTTTACTTTCATTTGCTTCTTCAATTCATAGTTGTTCATTACTTTGAGCTCCCTTTTTGTAAGATAAATTCAGTTCAATACGAATTTATTAACAACTTATTCATATACAATCTATAGGCCTATTTAACCAGTATACTAGTGCAGTTAGAACAGTGTTCAGACCTGAGGCCTGGAATAACAAGGATTCATCTGCTTCAGCTTAGCTGACCAGTCCAAGGTCAGAGGCCTTTCTAGCTGGGCGCAGAAGAGATAAAGGCGCCATCTGCGTAAGGGAGTGAAAATGTTCACAAAGCCATCATTGTCACGTAGAGATTATTACTGAATCAGACTTACAGTCCCCTAGAGGCGGATACCTGAGGCCCCCAGGAAGTAACATCAGTGGGTCTGGCCCTTAAAAGACTTGTCTTGTGTATCAGAATGCATTCTCCAGTCTGGCGTGACAGAACTTTGTGTGAAGTAAGGTCCGGCTGAAATTTGTATGACTATTTACCAGTAAAACTACACTTGTTACAACTAAATGCTTCGGGTGGTCTCTCTCTCTAAACCAACACGCAAGAGTAAGAATTAACTTAACACTTTACATATCTCCTTTTTGCTTTTTTCTCTGTAAAACTAAAAAACAGAAAACATCATATCATATAAAATATCAAGGTTACAGCACTGGTGTCAAAATTCTTGAAACAGTATTTCTAGAAAATCCCGAATCTAGAAAAACCAAATCTAAAGATAATTAGGCCTACTAGAATACCTTCTCTCACTCAGTTGGTGCAGCTTTGAATGTGATATAGTTTCCATGGTTTCCATGGTCACCATTAGTATTTGAGAAGCTCATGCTTACATGATTCTAGTTCAGTTAAGTGTTGCTCATTCAGAAGAGCAGTCTGTCTTTCTCACTCTGTGAAAGCTTGGCCCACTTTTGCCTGTAAGTTTGAAATCCTCAAAATTTGAAATCCTCAAAATTTCTGAAAAAGCATTTATAAATGAAGGACTTATTCCAGAAACATTGTTTCAATGTTTGGATTTTCTTAATTACTAAGTCATGTTTTAATAACCACCTAAAAGAGATGACACCTCTATTTATAATATTACTGGATATGTTATTCCTATCTAAACAGTCAGAAACTGACCAATACTCCATGCATGCCAAAGAAGTGCAATCTTTATTACTCCATGTATAAAGTTTGACGTCAGGATTTGTCTCTCTCCATACATCAGATTGAATTTTTGTATAAATATCATCAGACTGGAAGGTGAATAATGTTTTGCATTCGGAGGCCACCCATCTGAAGAGCTGTTTAAAGCACCCATCTGAAGAACTGTTTAAAGCACCCATCTGAAGAACTGTTTAAAGCACCCATTTGAAGAACTGTTTAAAGCACCCATCTGAAGAACTGTTTAAAGCACCCATCTGAAGAACTGTTTAAAGCACCCATCTGAAGAACTGTTTAAAGCACCCATCTGAAGAACTGTTTTAAGCAATGCTGAAGACACCTAAAGCACCCATCTGAAGAACTATCTAATATATTTCTTTATTTATTGTGTTTGGGGCTCACTATGGAATGGCAGTTTAACCATATGGTGTTGGGATAGCAGTTTAAGCATGTGTTTCTAACTCTTTTCTCTTTAAACTCTCCAGCTTTCTATTCCACTCCAGTCATATTACAAAGCTGATTAATCTAAATCAAATCAAATCAGTGTAATCTACAGTGGTGTATGATTTAATGACCCAGTTAACAAGCGTTAAGCCCCCCCTTCTACCTTCTTCTGGTAGTAACATGCTTTTGTGTGTTGCTGCATGAGTTATCCAGTGTGTGTCCTTCCACAGTGACATTGTAATACATTCAATACAACTGCTGTAACATAATTATCAGTATGAGCCTGCTTATGAAGAGGGCCTGTTTCATAAGGGGCGTAAATTGGAAGAGAAATGTTGTGTTGATTTTTCACATTGATCTTCTTCATCTTCTGGACATCTTGAAAACATCAGATTACCTGCCCGTTCTTGTAATCATATGCATAGGGTAGTGACATTGTAGGAACTGAGTTAAAAATGTTGCAGTTCCTCCGGGATAACCCCAAACAGTGCCACCAGCGGGTCAGGGTCAATCTTGTGGTTTAGAATTCCAGAGAGAGTCTCAAATACTGAACGCCAGAAAGTAGCAAAACGTAAGACCTTGGCCTTTGCTTGACTGTTGGCACGCCGTTCCATCTTGTTGCAATGGAAAGAAGCTGCCCCACCAAAACACACCCACTGGGTCAAAGATATACTGTCTTTTCTCTCATCAGAGAAAATTAGATATAGTCTCAGAAGATCAGTGAATACATTCTATAAGATCTGGAGCCCTTTTAGCCAAGATTACCGTACCAGCTCTATTTTCCTATCACTATTGTTATCGTCATATGAGGAGGTGAGTCTGGCAGTCATATTTTCTTATAACGTTTTATAATTACAAACTGGAGTAGATTACTTAATGATATTTGTGTAGACTTTTAGTTGCCCCAGGCGAGTTTGATTTGCACCACTTTTGACTCAAATTCGAGTGTTCCGGAAATTGTTGCTTCGTGGTTGCGTAGGATACGGAGAGAAGGCCCACCAAGCCTATTAATTAAAATTAATTAAAATTAAATAACTAACATTTTAGAACATTTTATATTACAACAGTCCTATTCTGCAGGAACAAACCTGTCCATCGTCTGTGTGTTTATAATATAAGCCGTCGTTCAACAAGGATTTCTCAGAGTCATGAAGTCCGCCCAACATTCTGTTATTACACTGCATCTGTTTGGCAAGCGGCTTAGTCTAAAACACACTTAGTCAGTATACTTCTTTCACTATTGTAACTTGATTTTTTGTTAATTTATGTTCCAATTTCGACCTGTAGGTCAAAGATATAAGTTATAAACTGTGATACATCTGTGAATGAATACCATTTTATGGTTGTTACAGTTAGGGCAAAGACCTAGTGTGTGGATATAATCGTCTCTGCACCCTTGAGGCAGACAGTTGTAAAATATGTGAACGAGTAGGCAACATGGATAAGGGAGATTTGTTACAGAGTTGAAATATACCCTTATTTGAATTATGTGAATTCTCCCCAAATTACTTGTATGCTATTGTCACGGTCCCCAATGTATTATGGTTTTAACAAGTTCAAAACGTTTCCACATTCGCTACAGTGTAAGCACGAGGCTCCGCGGCTGCAAGTGTGTATTTACTTTTACTTTGACACATTATTTGGGGCTTTCGCGCTACCCGTAGTCAGAGCTACTTTCTCTCTGTTGGAGTTAAGCACGCGTTGGATGTGCGCCATGAATAATTCGATATTTTAAAACATGATTGAATAAATGTACTGTACATATAAGTTGTGTGTACTGACGCTCTCAAAATGTAATGCTATACAGCAATTTGCAAGGGTTTTAACCGAGATAATAATTTTGATTGTCCTGCTTTTGTTTTTACGATACTTTAGACCTGGAATGCAGTTGCAATTGCTGAAAAATTCATGCAGTGTATTTTTATTTGTGAATGCAGAAACGTGGTCAATGCATAATGTAAATGTTAAAGAACTAATAGTTGTACATTTTGAAAGAGTTAAGAATTGTTCATGCTAAAATCTATAGGATCACCTGGTGCGCTATTTCAACTCAGTCTGTGTTTTTGTTTTGCAGATTTTGTGCTTTTGTTTAAATTCAGATAAACGCCATGCATTTTGATTTCTATGCATTTATTGGTATGCTATGCAATGCAAGTGCAAATATTTACATATTAGATAAAGCACTAATATTATTAAGTGCACATATTTACATATTAGATAAAGCATTAATATTATTAAGTGCACATATTTACATATTAGATAAAGCATTCATATTATTAAGTGCAAATATTTACATATTAAATAAAACACTAATATTATTAAAGGAGGCCCTGATTAAAGGAGCACCTGACTCAGAGGAGCTGATCCATCCAGTGGAGGAGAAGACTGAGAGGTGACCCCACACACTCACATGTGCCTTTTGATGCATGTAGATACAGGTCTGAGATGATCCCATACACTCACATCTGCCTTTTGATGCATGTAGATACAGGTCTGAGGTGATCCCACACTCTCACATCTGCCTTTTGATGCATGTATATACAGGTCTGAGGTGATCCCATACATTCACATCTGCCTTTTGATGCATGTAGATACAGGTCTGAGGTGATCCCATACACTCACATCTGCCTTTTGATGCATGTAGATACAGGTCTGAGGTGATCCCACACACTCACATCTGCCTTTGGATGCATGTAGATACAGGTCTGAGGTGATCCCACACACTCACATCTGCCTTTTGATGCATGTAGATACAGGAACAGCAACATCACCAAAACATGCCAGTTAGCATGTTGGCAACCAATTAGTGCCAACTGGGCTGTTGGTTGTTTGCAAGGTTTTAGCTGTTAACTATGTATTTCCTGTTCAGGGACTCTTACTTTGGTTGGGACCGGATGTTGTTACTGGGAAGTTACTGTGTGAGTTGTACCGGTGAACATGGAGTTTGACCATTAAAAAGTATAAAGGGAACACAGTGTTTTCTGTCAGTTTAACATTAGCGTTTGGCCTTTAGGTAGTTATCTCCCCAGTTTTTGACCAAAACCCCTTACTGCTGTTTTAAGTTCCAAAGGTACCTCATTTTGGCAAACTTTCAGATGAATTAAGGGTGAGAGCATTTTTAGTGGTCTGGTTTCTAAAGTTAGAACACCCTACCCATGCCCACAACAAATCATCCAAATCCAGAGTCTCAAAAATCCTCTTGTGTCTTGTGGTCGTAGGACGCAAAAAGAAAGATCCCCTTCTCCTGTGTTCAGTGTGATGTCCATGAGGACTAACATGTCAAAGGGCGAGCCATGGAATTTTAAAGAACAGGAGAAGGTCACTGAGTAAGTCAACCCTCTCCCAAATATTCTTTTATTTCTGTCAATATTGTTTTAGATTTTGTATTTGCTCTTTTATAATTGTATTAAACAGATTCTTTGCTAATTGTAACCTCTTTGTAATGTTATGAATGTTATGACTAGTTCTCACAGGAATGTCATGAAGAGACCAGACTCCGGTTTCTCTAGTATGTCTGTGAGGAGTGATGCATCCATAGGCAGGAGACCTAACTTCACAGGGGAAGGATCCAGGTACACATATTAATAACCAGTGATGGGACTAATGCACTACCAAGTCATTTGATTACAGTAAACCCTTTACATTTACAGTAATGAATTAGGGTAGCACATTAGATTTCTAATATTTGTAATTACATTACAGTTACGTACCACTGTAGAATATACTGTAGTTACTTAAATTCAAATTTCCCAGGTAGATAAATTAATGTATTTCAATCTGCCTACCCTGTTTACCTGGTGTCATATTGTTTAGACTAGGGATGTGCATCTTCAATTGTGTGCATGTGCGTGTGCGAGTGCATGTGTGTGTGTGTGTCTTGCATCTCCATCTCTGAGGTGTGTGTGTGTGTGTGTGTGTGTGTGCGTGCATCTCCATCTCTGAGGCAATACACATCTCAATGCTTTGCCAACGATCCGGTGCCAACTGATGCATGTAGATACAGGTCTGAGGTGATCCCACACACTCACATCTGCCTTTTGATGCATGTAGATACAGGTCTGAGGTGATCCCACACACTCACATCTGCCTTTTGATGCATGTAGATACAGGTCTGAGGTGATCCCATACACTCACATCTGCCTTTTGATGCATGTAGATACAGGTCTGAGGTGATCCCATACACTCACATCTGCCTTTTGATGCATGTAGATACAGGTCTGAGGTGATCCCACACACTCACATCTGCCTTTTGATGCATGTAGATACAGGTCTGAGGTGATCCCACACACTCACATCTGCCTTTTGATACATGTAGATACAGGTCTGAGGTGTTACAGGTTTATACAGCATACATAGGAGTCAGACAGTAGAGAGGTTGGATTGTTGACCTCCCCCTCCAGGATTTAGATTTTTTTTAGAATGAGTATGGGGTCCTAATGTCCAAACCCAAACTGTTCTGTGATACACCCTATATGAGTTATAACACCACCTATTTTGGGCCCAATAGTGACACCTTTTACTAACATGCCTTATACATGTAGAGCAACACTATGCAACAATTCGCCACTTTCTGAGGTATGTCATCTTCAAATTCATGTGATGGTGTATGGTCAAGCCTTCACAGCAACATCACCAAAACACGCCAGTTAGCATGTTGGCAACCAATTAATGCCAACTGGGCTGTTGTTGGTGTTTGCAAGGTTTTAGCTTTTGTCCTTTAGGTAGTTATCTCCCTAGTTTTTGACCAAAACCCCTTACTGCTGTTTTAAGTTCCAAAGGTACCTCATTTTGGCAAACTTTCAGATTAATTAAGGGTGAGAGCATTTTTAGTGGTCTGGTTTCTAAAGTTAGAACACCCTACCCATCCCCACAACAAATCATCCAAATCCAGTCTCAAAAATCCTCTCGTGTCTTATGGTCGCAGGATGCAAAAAGAAAGATCCCCTTCTCCTGTGTTCAGTGTGATGTCCATGAGGAGTGACAGGTCAATGGACACGCCATGGAATTTTAAAGAACAGTAGAAGGTCACAGAGTAAGTCAACCTCACCTCACTGCACAGAGGAGCAGATTCACTAGACTAGTTTTATTATTTTATTTCTGTCAATATTGTTTTAGTAATTTTACTAATTTCCAATGTAGATAAATGAATGTATTTCAATCTACCTAGCCTGTTTATCTGGTGTCATATTGTTCAGACTAGGGATGTGCGTGCGTGCGTGTGTGGTTTCTTCTTAAGCCGACAACAAATCATAAATTAACTAAAAAGTGCCATTTTTACTTCACATATTTGTTTCTCTAGTACTGAAACACAACACACGTGTCACAACAAATGACAATTTGTATTGCATATTCTCACTCTATAGTTAATTAACTTTAAAATAAGGAGTAATTTTTTTAATTTGGTGCAGCCAAAATTTTTAAATTTGGTGACAGATCTGATAACATGGGCTCAGTACTGTTTACCACCTTAAAGGAGACAGATCTGATAACATGGGCCCAGTCCTGTTTAGCACCTTAAAGGAGACAGATCTGATTACATGGGCCCAGTCCTGTTTACCACCTTAAAGGAGACAGATCTGATAACATGGGCCCAGTCCTGTTTACCACCTTAACCCCTTAGCAACAGATCTGCCAACATGGGCCCAGTCCTGTTTACCACCTTAAAGGTGACAGATCTGCCAACATGGGCCCAGTCCTGTTTACCACCTTAAAGGTGACAGATCTGCCAACATGGACTCAGTCCTGTTTACCACCTTAAAGGACTATAGATCAACTAACATGGGCCCAGTCCTGTTTACCACCTTAGGGGTCATGCAGACGGAGTCTAGTTTGCCTGAACCCGGAGAACCCCGTCTCCGGATAGCCCTATCGTGCAGACGAACGCACTGTATCCGCACTCCCTCGAATCGGGGGTCCAAAGTGAGTAAACTCAAAATCCGGTTGCGGTTGGTGTTCTTTTGCACGATATCCGCATACCTAATCGGATTGCCCCACGTGATCGCATCATTAGACCAGCCAGAACAACGGACACAACCGGCATCATTTAATAACTGAATGGGTTACCATGGCGCAGTGAGTGTGGCAGCCAGTTATAACAGCTCTCCAGTTTAAAAAAAAAATCTTCCTATTACCTTGCTGCTTTTCCACGTGAATTTCCCTAACGAGATTAATACAAATGCATCTATCTATCTGTTGTTAGGAAAGGGACGACATTAACAAGCCACACTTTAATCTATCACTGTTTAATCTATTTGCATCAGACCATTTTTCAAAAAACTGTTTTTAAAAGTGTCAGCAATAGCCTATATGAGCAAATCTGACGTGAAAAGATTTTTTATTATAGATGGAAGTTTTAAAACGGTCTGTAATAAAGATGAATGTTACGTTAGCTTTAGTCCTGTCAGACAACGATAGCGATAGCTACTAGCTAGCGTTAACGTTACTTCAGAGGTAGCCTACAGTACGTGAAGGACAAAGCCCTCAACAATAGCCTACATTTGTTGTTAGTAATAAAACCATGAAATTGGAAGCAATTGTAAACCATGAAACATCCAGGATCCACAGCACTTGCATTGTGGTCTCTCGTGCTCAAGCTCAGCATCTCCATAAAGCACAGGCATTTAAACAACTCAGACATGTCATGTTGCACATTGCTTTGTTGCACTGTTCTAAACTCTTTATTATCAATAACAAATATAATTATTTTTCGCTTAACCTACAGTCTGCTCTTACTACAGATTTTATAAACCACCATAATGTGTTACTGTGCAGATTAAATGTAGGCTATGCGGCTAAGCTAAACGTTGCTAGTTGGAGCTCAACTACTGTCTTATGTTACTTTATTAGCTTGCTCCTGTCTTCTTCTCCGTTTCTTCAGTTGTCTGTAGCACCTTAAAGCGCCACCAACAGGCGTGGGGAATGTACTACAGCTGAGTCAATCGGATTCGCTGGGTTCATGTGCACGCGATTTAAAAAGTTGATATGTGTGAAAAATGAACCCGGGTTAGGGCAAACTAGGCTTCGTCTGCATGAGGTCTTAAAGGCAACAGATCTGATAACATGGGCTCAGTCCTGTTTACCACCTTAAAGGAGACAGATCTGATAACATGAGCCCAGTCCTGTTTACCACCTTAAAGGAGACAGATTTACATTACATTTTACATTTAGTCATTTAGCAGACGCTTTTGTCCAAAGCGACGTACAAGGGAGAGAACAGTCAAGCTAAGAGCAATAAAAAGCATGGTGTAACAATAAATACTACTTTACATGAGAATTAGAAAAACAACGACCTAGAAAAAAGGAAAAAGAAGTGCAGGAATGTAACTGCTGAAGTGCAAGTTAAGCGCTAGTCAGGTGCCAGTTAGGAGGGGAGGTGCTCTCTGAAGAGTTGGGTCTTCAAAAGCTTCTTGAAGGTAGAGAGGGACGCCCCTGCTCTGGTAGTACTAGGCAGTTCGTTCCACCAACGTGGAACTACAAATGAGAATAGTCTGGATTGCCGTGCTTGCACAGACGGCAGTGCCAAACGACGCTCACTAGACGAGCGCAGCGTCCTGGGTGTAACATTTGCCCTTACAAGAGCATTTAGGTAGGTGGGAGCAGAACCAGCAAGCACTCTGTAGGCAAGCATAAGTGACTTGAACTTAATGCGAGCAGCTACTGGCAGCCAGTGGAGCTCAATGAGTAGCGGGGTGACGTGTGCCCTTTTCGGTTGGTTGAACACCAGACGCGCCGCCGCGTTCTGGATCATCTGTAGTGGTTTCACCACGCAAGCCGGCAGGCCCGTTAGGAGGGCGTTGCAGTAGTCAAGGCGGGAGCTCACCAAGGTTTGCACCAGCAGCTGGGTGGCATACTGGGTTAGGTACGGCCTGATTTTGCGGATGTTTTAAAGCGCAAAGCGGCACGACCTGGAGACAGAGGCGATGTGGGCCGTGAAGGTCAGTTGGTCATCAATAATGACCCAGAGGTTTCTTGCTGTTTTGGATGGAGCAAGAGATAAAGAGTCAGTATTGATATTGATGTTGTGGTGGATGACCTGTTTGGCTGGGAAGACCATCAGTTCCGTTTTGGCCAGGTTCAGCTGAAGGTGGTGATTTTTCATCCATGTGGATATATCAGCGAGGCAGTCCGAGATCCGCGCCGAGACCGTGGTGTCCTCAGGAGGGAAAGACAGAAACAGTTGAGTATCATCGGCATAACAGTGGTAGGAAAAACCATGCGAGCGGATGATAGGGCCCAACGAGGTGGTGTAAATGGCAAAGAGAAGTGGTCCCATCACCGAGCCTTGGGGCACCCCAGTGGTGAGGCGGTGAGGTACAGACAGCTGACCTTGCCATGACACGTTGAACGAGCGCCCAGTGAGGTAGGATTCAAACCAGGAGTGCGCATTGCCAGAAATGCCCATACTTGACAGTATGGACAGAAGGATGCGGTGGTTGACTGTATCAAACGCAGCTGATAAGTCAAGCAGGACGAGAGCCGAGGATTGAGCTGCTGCTCTAGCTGTTTTTAAGGCCTCCGTTACAGACAACAGGGCTGTTTCGGTGGAGTGACCGCTTTTGAATCCAGACTGGTTCGGATCGAGGAGATTGTTCTTTGACAGGAACTCGGTGACCTGTTTGGAAGCTGCCCTCTCAATGGTTTTAGATAGGAGCGTGAGAAGTGAGACCGGTAGATAGTTTTCCACCTGAGTGGGATCGAGAGACGGCTTCTTGAGCAGCGGAGTTACCCGAGCCACTTTGAAAAGAGAAGGAAATGTTCCAGAATTAAATGAAGCATTAATCACCTGTGTTATTACCGGTAAGACGGCAGGCAATATGGCTTGAAGGATGTTGAATGGGATGGGGTCCAGCGGGCATGTAGTTGGACGGCTACCTGTTAGGATTTTGGAGACCTCACTCTCGCTGAGAGGGATGAAAGAAGGAAATGATGAGCCATTGACGGTTGTGCCCTTAGGGGGGGAGACAGTTGGTCGAACTGTTTCCCGATGGCCGCCACTTTCTCTGTGAAAAAGGAAGCAAAGTTATCAGCAGTGAGGTTAGTAGCTGGGGGAGGAGGAGGAGGGTAGAGCAGGGTTTTGAAGGTGGAGAATAGTTTCCGAGCGTCAGTTGCACCGTTGATTTTGTCATTGAAAAAAGTCTTCTTAGCAGCAGTGATGCTGGATGAGAAGGAGGCCAGCAGTGTCTGGTAGCTTGCAAGATCGTCCAGTACGGCAGATTTGTGCCACTTTCTCTCAGCCGCTCTGAGATTGGAGCGCTGCGTTCGGAGGGTATCACTCCACGAATGAGACTGGGTAGATTGAGCAGGTCTGGTGGAAAGTGGACACAAGCTGTCCAAGCATGAGCTCAGAGTGGAGCAGAGAGCTTCTGTGGCATCATTGACACCTAGTGAGGAGAAAGTGGATAAAGGTGGAAGAGCAGAAGAAACCAGAGAGGAAAAGTGGGTGGGAGAGAGGTTGCGGAGGTTGCGCCGGAACGAGACCATCGGAGGGGGGACAGAGGGTTGCTCAATGAGCCGAACATCGAAGCGAATGAAGAAGTGGTCCGAGCGATGCAGAGGGGTTACCGTTAGGTTGTCCGTGGTGCAGTTCCGAGCAAGGATGAGGTCAAGCTCTTTTCCTGCTTTGTGAGTTGGAGGAGTGGGGACCTGTTGTAGGTCGAACGAGTGAACCAGGGTTCGAAAGTCAGCTGAGTTGGGATTGTCTAGGTGGATGTTCATGTCGCCAAGGATGAGTGTTGGACACTCCTGCTCAGGGATGGATGACAGCAGGGTGTCCAGCTCATGGACGAAATCACCCTGTTGTCCTGGTGGACGGTAGATAACAATCACATAAGTTTTAACAGGAGCAGTTACCATAATTGCATGATATTCAAAGGAGGCATACCTGTTTGAAGGCAGCAGTGGAGTGAATTTCCAGTTGTCTGAAATCAGCAGCCCCGTCCCACCTCCACGACCAGATGGCCGGGGAGTATGGGAGAAGGCATAGTTGGTGGAGAGTGCTGCCGGGGTAGCATTGTTTTCAGGTGTGATCCATGTCTCCGTGAGAGCTAAGAGCCCTAGGGAGAGGTGGTTGGCATAACCTGAGATGAAATCAGCTTTCCTGACTGCAAACTGACAGTTCCACAGGCCAACAGAGAAAGAGGTTACAGCCGAAGAGGTTTGTTGAAGTGAGCGGAGATTACCCAGGTTGCGCTGCCGTCTGCTGCGCTGTGATCTTTTTTGACAACCAGTGACAACAGAGATGCTACTGTGACACATGGCTATGGCAGAATCAAAATGAAAAGTTTACCTTGTTTGTGAGCCTTGTTTCTTTGGACTTGTACAGGTAGACTTGCACGTCTTTACCCAAAAAGGACTTGTACAGGTAGACTTGCACGTCTTTACCCAAAAAGGACTTGTACAGGTAGACTTGCACGTCTTTACCCGAAAAGGGCTGAGCACGAGGGCTGACACTTCCGCTGATGCTTCAGCAACAGCCCTATGGAAGTAGCATGCTCACTGATTGCACCCGGCTGAAGGCACTCCCAGATCTTGATTACACAAAAGTGGCTGATTGCTGGAGGTGTGGCTTGACAAACCAGCAAGTGAGTGAAACTAACTTGGCAAACAGGGTAATTGCCAAGATAGTGCAAATTCAGAGTAATCCAAGTAATCTAAGTACAATTTAACTAGCAAAGCAGTACAAAAATACACGCACACAGTCCTTAGCCCTCTAGCTTTCTCTGAAGTAATTAAGACTGTAGGAAGCATTTATGTACCTTCTGTCCAGTGAAATAGGCACTCCCAGATCTTGATTACACAAAAGTGGCTGATTGCTGGAGGTGTGGCTTGACAAACCAGCAAGTGAGTGAAACTAACTTGGCAAACAGGGTAATTGCCAAGATAGTGCAAATTCAGAGTAATCCAAGTAATCTAAGTACAATTTAACTAGAAAAGCAGTACAAAAATATACACACACAGTCCTTAAAGCCCTCTAGCTTTCTGATAACATGGGCCCAGTCCTGTTTACCACCTTAAAGGAGACAGATCTGATAACATGGACCCAGTCCTGTTTACCACCTTAAAGGAGACAGTTTTGATAACATGGGCTCAGTCCTGTTTAGCCACCTTAAAGGTGACAGATCTGTTATAGTCTTTGAACCATTAGCAACCGATCTTCTTTCGGAACATTGAATTACCTACCTGTGCAATGATGCTCTCCTTTTGCTCTGTTACAGCAGTGCGCTTTAGCTCCTCCCTCAAAGCCCAAAATCATGTTTAGTTCAGCTTGAGCCAGGATGACAGAAAGAGAGTCTTTGTGCACTGCTGGATCTTGATGACTCAGGGCCTCATTTACTAACAGGATTGCACCCATTTCAGGCGTAATACTGCGGGTAAAGACATAAAACCCTATTTCCAAAGGCGGCGCACTTGTTCGTCGCAAAGAGATGGGAGGAGATGCGTAGAGTGCGCCTAATTAGGCTATGTATTAGTAACGAAACAAGAAGTGTTTTAGCATGACATATGAGCTGCTAAATGAAAGCTATGTGCGTGCGAGAAATTTGAAAAATGCGAACATCAGAAATGTTATTTGTTTAAATGTTTATATTTGATATATAATTTAATATAGGCATATAAAAAAATTCCCACCAGCTAGCTGTTCTGCCAGATCTTACCCAGAATCACTGCTCCATGTAGGGTTTAAACCGTATTTCCACCCATCGTACAAGCACACTGAGTACAGTGCTCGCCTTCTGCGTAGGAGTAACACGTATCTATTCAGGAAAAGTACTTGTACTCGAAATACACTAACTAAACTAAGTAAATTGTAGAGACAGAGCAGCATACTTATTTCACCTTCCATGTTTGACGTTATAGTCTCTCGAGCGCAAGCTACCCCCAGTGCCATGGCAACCAAATGCTTGAAAACTTCAGTTTCCCCTGTCCACGCTACAACTCCAGTTTTCAAATGTATCCGCCTAGGGCATGATATAATCTAAATGAGCATTCAAAAGTTGAAGAAGGGACCGGAGGACGTAGTCAGGTTTCTGGAGTTTATTTCGGCGTGGAAATCCCCTCTCAGCTGGTGCTCAGAGAAAGGCCTACCTTACTGTAGACTATGCTGGTATTTATACCATTCAGTCAGGTAGAATACAATAGGGGAGAGGGTGACCACACCCTATAAATGAGAGGAAGGGGGAGACAGTGGGGTGAGGGGTTCACCTATGGGGGGAGTGGGGTGATAACAGGGTACAAAGGGCTAACACTTAGTTAATGTCTTACAACAACAAAATAGCATTATTTCCAGTTCCATCAGGCAGTTTTTTGAAAAGCATGGTTTTCAGTGTTGGAATACAGCGTTTTAAAGTAAGGTAAAGTAAAGTAAGACTTTTTAAGACTATTTAACAGGATGCTGTAACAACCTGGCTCTTAGGCTCGTTACAAGAAACCGAAATACAACAAAATTATCCAAAACGCAAATGTTTAAATTTCCAATGTTTCAAGTTCCAAAGTACATAGCACATGCAATCAACAGTCTTGCTCCCTTCCTCTCTTGCTCTCTCGAATTCAGGAAGTGCCGGTTCTTTATAGTACAGGGACACGCCCCCCTAGGTGATTAATCACCGGCACCTGGAAGACAGAGATTGAACACAGCCACACGCATGCACTCAATTGA
The DNA here is from genome assembly GCF_900700415.2 of Clupea harengus. Taxonomy (NCBI): domain Eukaryota; kingdom Metazoa; phylum Chordata; class Actinopteri; order Clupeiformes; family Clupeidae; genus Clupea; species Clupea harengus. The sequence continues at coordinate 62,657 of NW_024879660.1, read as the reverse complement.
CACACGCATGCACTCAATTTACACGCATTCCTGCAGACAAAACAGGCAGAGCTGACGAGTCCAAAGGGGTTCGTCACAGATGCTATGGAGCAGTTAACCTGGCTATTAACTATCCTAGCTATCTCTAGCTAAGGGGACCATCTTAACAGTTTGCAGTTGCATGTGTGTAATTAACTCATGTTAATATCTGTGAATATGAACTTGTGAACATAAACTCGTTAATATGAAGCTGCACTGGCACCCTGAGGGGTAACCATAGCAACCCAGGAACTCAATGTTTCGCTGAAAAGTTTAATTTCCCAAAATCAGCTCACCAATAAAAGACAGTCTTGAATTCAAAGTGATCACAACTTTTTTAGTGTGGACGGAAAAGCTAAATGGAGAAATATTTATGAGTTTCTATATTTACCCGGGTTAGTTTGCTGTAACCTCGTGAACCAAAAGCTCTAATTCTAATTTTAACTCATCATCCATGGTGGCAGGAACACGCAGGTTCTTTCTTCCCTATATTAGCGGCGCGCTATTAACACTGATGAGCGGGGTTAGGCGCTGATTCCGCTGGTAAGGCGTCGACACATCCAGACGAGGTTCTTGTTTGATAAATACGATGCAAAATACCGTGCGCTAAATGCGGTTTGTCAAAGGCGCTGATTGCGCTGCGGTCGCAATGATAGTAAATTAGGCCCTCAGTGTATTGTTACATTCGTTAGTTTAGCGGGCTAAAGATATATGCTACAGGCCTAATCTATAGGCAAATATTGCAATAACGCCAATAATGCCAGCCAGAAGTTAAGTCAGTGAGTGCAGTATGTGACAAACCACAATACTTGTACAGGGAAGAGTTATCCATTCTCTTAGCTGTATCCATAACACACCTGTTCAAGACACGAATAACATTTTCTTATTTATTGTAGTATACCAGTTAAAAGGCTAGCCTAATCCCAGACCTAGCGTTAGCATCTCGTCTGATCTGTGTTGTCCTAACATAACACTTGAACAGCTCGGTTTGGGTTGATGCAAAAGCAATGCCATAATTAACCCTTCTTTGCAACCTGAGGTACATTTGAGTCCTTTTCCTGCCACCAAACCACAATGGAACAGCAGGTTTTGGGAATTATATTAATTATAACCACAACTGTATTTCAGAGCCTACAAAGGGACAGTGAGGAAAACGGCTCACACCCAGTACAGCTTGTAATGTCATGGCCTTTATAATATTTGATCTTTGACCTTTTGATTATGGCTGCAGGACTGCTCCTACCAAAACAAATTCATACAAACATTTCTTCATTAATTAAACAAATCCATTCATGTGTCCTTGTAGAGTATCAGCTGGATGGGTGCTGTGTGATGTCTGCTCAAATCCAGCTGTGAAGACCTGTCTGACCTGTAGGGATTCCTACTGCATGACCTGCATCAGGCCTCACTACTCTGACCCAGATCTGGAGAGTCACCAGCTACAGGACCTTCAGGATCAGAGCCTCTGTGAACAGCACCACAAACAGCTGGAGTTCTACTGCAGGACCGACCAATCAGCAATCTGCTCACTCTGTTTACTTAAAGATCACATGAGACATGACGTCGTGGAGCAGGTGGGCACACGTACAGATCAGGAGTAGTTTCTTTGTTATTATACCACAGCTTGGTTGGATTTTCTATTGTGACACGTGCCAGTTGCATTTTTTATTTTTTTTACTTGCCAAAATTAGTTCTGAAGTTTAAACAAGCTGTTACTATGTGACCGAGTGTTTACGACCGGCTCGTGGGTCGCAACATAAATACGGTAGAGACAGACAACGGTGTAGTTTGTAACAGCAAGACGATTTATTAACTACTGAGATTGATCCAAGGTAAAAGTCTAGGGGTTCTCAAAGATGCGTGGATGCGTGTCGTGGGTATGTAGGTGAGTAGGAGCGTTGCCAAAAGGGTGTGTGAGAGTAGCGGAAGCTGAGAAGGGGCCTCCATCAGACGTAGCAGTGCTTTTATATCCTGGCACCAGGTGTGGATAATCACTGCTCATCATGCTGGTTGTAGGTCCACAGCCTGCTCCCTCCATATGGCCAGTATAGGGACTGCAGGCAGGGTGCGCAGGGCAGAGGGGGTCGTAACACCTCCCTCCCCAAGAAGGTTCCTCCCAGGAAACCTGAAAAAAAAGAAAAGAGCCCCGTGACCCCGTCCCATCTCCGGGCCCCACCATCCTGGGTCCTTAAAAAACTGAAGGAGACATGAGAAGAACAGGTTACAGAACCTTTTTTTTCAAGCCGCACCCCTCTTTTTTTACAGTGTGGCATGCTAATTACTACAGTCGTGATCCAAACAGCACTTCCCCATAGTGTAGGGATCAGCTAAATTAGGTTGAAAAGGACTGAAGGGCAACATGGCTAGGACCTGATCCCCTTTCTCAAAACACCGTGCGTTGCGACCAAAAGAGCGCTGCATCTTACACGTTGATTTCGCTAGCGCCTTTTTCGCAGCAGCGCGGGTTTGATAGAGGTGCCTAGAGCCACCGATATAGCCCTGCACATTAGCAGGAGGCTGCTTAGTGCTACAATCAGTGTCTGACTCCCTATAGTCAGAGACACTATGACCATTCCCAGGTCCGGTGTGGATCAACTCCACTGGGCCAGATTCAGTCCCCACAACTGAACGGCCATTGACACGGTTATATTTCCCTCTTGTGCCAGTCTGGCTGTTGACTGGAGAAGCAACCCTCTTACCTTCAACCGTTTTACTGATCACCTCAGAACGACAACTTAACCACTCCTGTTCCTCAGCTTCCTGTATCTGTTTAGCTGTAGGAACAGCAGAAATGGGAAAAACAGGAGGGAAATTTGTTGCGCACCCATCAAGCGTGTCAGATGCCGGTGGAACGCTTACCATAACAGGTGGCGGTGCCACCTTAGTAAGTTCCCAAACCCTCCCCCCAGCTAAGTCATTTCCCAGGATGAACTCTACCCCAGGCACAGGCAGAGATGCACACACCCCAACCACTACATGGCCAGTGACTAAGCCAGAGGAAAGATGGACATAATGTAAAGATAACTTTCTAAAACCCATTTCAATGCCTCTAACGAGTGCATGACTTCCTGTGGCAGTCCTGGCTGAGAGAGGCAGCACTCCCCCCAACAGGACCGACTGTGCAGCCCCTGTATCCCTCAAGATGCGCACAGGCACACTACTTTGGCCTGGCAGAGACACTGACCCTATGCTTATGAAAGGAGAGTAGTCCGCCTTCTCGCTAGAACCACCCTCATGCGAACAGGCACTTCCAACACAGCCACAGTTAGTCCTGCATTGCGAAGCTGCAACCAAAGCCACAGTCTTACATTGGTCGTTCTGGTATGCATGACAGTCCGATATTTTGTGTCCAGGCTTTCTGGAATAAAAACACACAATGTCAAAGTTTCCACCAGACGCCCCACTAGGACTCCTTGGGGGAGACGCAGGGTAAGGCCCTGCCACAACAGGCCTTGGTTTACCCTGGTAGGGAGCCCTGTTCCTAAAGCCATCACCCGATCTGGTGGGCTGCATGTTACGGTGTGTCAAAGCGAACTCATCCGCCAGCACAGCTGCTTCAGCCAGTGTGTTAACTTTCTGCTCATTGAGGTATGTTGTAATCACCTCAGGGACGCAGTTCTTAAACTCCTCAAGGAGCATGAGCTCCCTAAGTAACTCCAGAGAGTCTACTTGTTTAGAGGTACACCACCGATTAAATAAGCGCTCTTTTTCACGAGCAAACTCAATGAAGGTGTGCTGGTCCCACTTTCTGCACTGTCGAAACCTCTGCCGATATGCCTCAGGAACCAACTCGTACGCCTTCAGAATCGCAGCCTTTACCACCTCATAATCCGCGGACTGTTCAAGGGGCACAGAGGCATAGATTTCTTGAGCCTTGCCTACCAACACACACTGGAGTAGTGAGGTCCAGATCTCTTTGGGCCATTTTAGGGAGGTAGCCACCCTCTCAAAATGAGGGAAGTATTTATCCACATTCCTCTCGGAGAAGGGTGGTACCATCCTCATGTATCTACTAATGTCCCTTAATGTTGTATGAGACGGTGACTGTTCACCAGGAGAGGTTGGAATTTCAATTCCTTTGGCTGCAAGTTCTAATTCTAACCGGCGGAGGTCGAACTGCCTTTGCCGCTCATCATTTTCGAACTGCCTCTGCCGCTCAATATTTTCATATTCCAGCTTTCTTAAGGCGAATTCTTTGTCAATGGCCATTTCCTTTAGCCTAAGTTCACTATCAGATCTAGGTGTTGTAGAGACCTGGGCTGTAACTGGGTCCTCTCTTTTTGCCGCCATTACCTCTCTATCAATCAAAAAGTCCTTAACGGCTTCATACACCGTAGCCTTTGCTTTTTTAATTTGACTAGTTAGTTCTATTTCGTAATGCTCTGCTATTTGCAGTAGCTGTTCTTTTGTACAAGTCTTCAACATTTCCTCAGAGGGCTGAGCAACAAACTCCTCCATGTTGACAAACATTTTGCTAACTAAACAGCAGCAAACAGGGCACTACAGAAAACCCACTGTACTCAGGCAATCCCACAAAATAGACCTTACACACCACTACAGGCCTCTATCAAAATACCTCAAAGATGCAAAGGTGATTACACTATTTCCAGTTATTTCCCACACAAAAACTTTAGTAATGAAGAGAAAAGGGAACCCCCCCCTTCAGATAATAACAGGAGACTTGTCCTACCTACCAGCAGTGAAGCAAAGGCTAGTGAGCAAACAAGGCGTCCCCAGTCTCGCCACAACCCAATTTAAGAAAACTGGCTTGCCACAATTGTCTAGCGGCAGATTCAAACCCGAACGGCTTACTACAATGGCCCAGTCTTTTACACAACGCTACCAGCAGCACGAACCTCCGTAGTATCAACGGTTCTCTTTATAATTTTCTTTAAACGGAGAACCTAATCGAGGGAACTAAACCAAGTGTACAACCCTAGTTTAACAGATTTTCCCAGAATAACCCAACACCGTGATACAGCACACGTCAGCAATGCTAAGCAGACAGTTGATCCACTTTAACCTGTCGCTTTTTTAAACGGAGATTTGTTTTAACGCTACGCAGGCTCCCACAGCCATACCTAACTGCCAAACTCCTTTAAACAAATGTACCGATGTACTGCAAATTCTTCAGACCACCTGAAGTCAACTAATAACAAGCCACCGCTCATATATTAAATGCCCAGCTTCTCAACTAACCGTCTCACAAAAAACACACACAATTGAGGGGGGAAATTACCATACTCACCACGGTATCAACGTTCATCCGTACACTCCAGCCCTGTATTTACTATCCTTTCCTACACCTGTCGCTTCAGAAACCTGCTGAGCTAGGGGTGCACTGTTCACAAATGAGTGCAGCCGTACTCACGTACCCCTGACGAGAGTTTTAACAATACCCGCCCAGGATTGTTTCCACGACGAGAAGTAAAATCAAACACGCAACACAGAAAAACAGTGTTCGATGGAAGGATCTAGCGATCAAGCTGAGCCACTGCTTCCAACCTGGAGTATACGGATGTAGAAGATACCGGTACCAAAAACTGAATAAGTGAGCCACGCACTCCACGCAGAATTGGGAAAAAAAAAAAGATCTATTTCGAACGAGCCCCCAATTTATGTTACGACCGGCTCGTGGGTCGCAACATAAATACGGTAGAGACAGACAACGGTGTAGTTTGTAACAGCAAGACGATTTATTAACTACTGAGATTGATCCAAGGTAAAAGTCTAGGGGTTCTCAAAGATGCGTGGATGCGTGTCGTGGGTATGTAGGTGAGTAGGAGCGTTGCCAAAAGGGTGTGTGAGAGTAGCGGAAGCTGAGAAGGGGCCTCCATCAGACGTAGCAGTGCTTTTATATCCTGGCACCAGGTGTGGATAATCACTGCTCATCATGCTGGTTGTAGGTCCACAGCCTGCTCCCTCCATATGGCCAGTATAGGGACTGCAGGCAGGGTGCGCAGGGCAGAGGGGGTCGTAACACAGAGTTACAGATAAGTGGATGATGGAAGTACAGACAGTAGCAATATGTTAAATTATATCCACAAATTTACCTAACACAAGTGTGGCAACTCAGCACCTTTGATGTGTCAAGACACTTATTTATGTGAACATCACAAGAGTAGCAACATGTTCATTAGCTCAGAAGTAGCTTTCAGTAGATCTGGGCTGAAGACCACAGTGATTTACAAAGCTAAGGTTGCACAGAATTCTGGGATATGCTAGCTTGGCAATGAGATATGGAACTAACAACTGGGCTTTGGCCATAGCAACCATCCATTTAGAATTAACAACTGGGCTTTGGCCATAGCAACCGTCCATTTAGAACTAGTAACACAACTTTGGGGTGTAACTTTAAAAAGACTCAATGTGTGGCAGAAAGTATTATCTTAACTGCATCAATTACCGGCACGCGTCAATTATCGGACACATTCGGAGTTGTCATGTTTACATTCACTCTCATGATCAACTTCGGCTATGGACTATGGAAAGATACGTAAGCTCCCACAAAAATAGGGCATTTAAGCTTTACTTGTGAAAAAAATTAACTCTGTAGACCTAATTTAAACTTGTGAAATAGTGTTGTACTTTTGCATTTACCTTATAGTGTGGAACACTTAGCGGCGCGACGAATATTTAATTTGGTCTTAAAGTTGTACTGTCAGATTTCTTCTCTCCAAGATGAAGTTTAACTGTAATTTCAAACTGTCATTTCAAATGCTAACACAGTTAGCATGATGTAATGTAAGTACGGATGCTCACAGAGACCAAATCCGATTACTCTGGTCGTTTAGACCTATGTCAATATGAAAGGCACTTGTTGAGAAATTGGGCGGGAGAACAGCGCGATTTTGACTAGGAAGGTCGCGTTCCGTAGTTGCGTTTACAGTTTAACTAAAACAAAGTTGAATGAGATACAAATGTTGTATTTCCACGAAGGAAATACAACACCGTTATAATAAACGTAATATAAACAATGAGAAAAACACTACATAAAAATGCCATGTTTGTTGTGTGCGTGTTTTAAGTGAATAGACTGCACCTACAACTGAATCAGGTCAAAGAAAGCCCACAAAATACCCAAATCAAACAAAAATAACACTAGTTAGATTAACGTTTGCTTGTCAAAACATATTGTGACAGTCATTTGTACAGAAATTAGACCGGTATATGTAAAAGCAGGAGGAAAGGATATTATTATCTCGAAAACCAACGTGGTAAGTGGAACGAAGTGGGAGTGTCCGATAATTGACGCAGGCGAAAACGTACTCATGTAACGTGTCACCGTAAACATTAATAGAAATATTTAGAAATACGCTTTCTTGCGGTGTTAAACGAGTCGTACAAGTTAAAAAGGACAAATATCTCTCTCGAAAACCGTTAGTTTGGGTAAGCTTATACATACGTTATACGTTAATCTATAAATAGACTTAGCATATCAATTTTTTAACAAACTGTCCGATAACTGACGCAGCTACGCTAGTTCTATAACCAAGTCTGTTTTAGGGATCGATGTGTGGTGACAGTGGTTCAAGAGGTAGAGGAGTCATTTAGTAATAGGAAGGTTGCTCCTCAAGTGTTGAAGTGTCCTTGAGCAAGACACAGAACCCCCAACTGCTCCAGATGCGCAGGTTGGCAACTTAGATAGAAGCCTCTGCCATTGGTGTATGAATGGGTTGATGTCTCCTTAGATAGAAGCCTCTGCCATTGGTGTATGAATGGGTTGATGTCTCAGTAGAAAAGCGCTATATGAATGCAGTCCGTAAAATTATATTCCCAAATGAACATAACCCAAGTGTGGCAACTTTGGCATAAATGGTGCCGTGTCGTTCGTTATCCCTTCTTGACCCTACATGGCACTCAGTCTCTCCCCTGTCAGTCTCTGGACAGGCAGGACATTCTCATTATGAACCCAGTTTCTCTGTTCTCTAATGTTTTATTCTTGTTTGCACAGGATGCACTTGAGACACAATGCAAAGTTGGAGGTATTTAATGTTTTAGCACTTTCATAAAATAAGTACAATCATTTGTGTTTAGCACTAAAACCTCATATTTCAGCTTCCATCTCCACCTCCATCATTCTCAGGTGTTCCTCCACCTGGGCAGATCCAGTTCCCTTCAGTGCAGCCAGACTCTGTGACTTTAAGATGGTCACCACCAGAGGGCGCTCCTGGCCCCCACAGGTACAGGGTGACCTGGAGACGAGGCCAAGAGCAGCGCAGCATCCCAGTGACGGGTCTTCAGGTGCAGGTGACGGGGCTTCTTCCAGGAGAGAAGTACCACTTTACTGTGGCCACCCTCAGTGAAGATGGCCGCCAGAGCCCAAGTGTGGGGGGATCTGTACACACAGGTGAGGATTAACACCTGACCTGTGGTCAGTCCATAACTTTTTGTCTTAGAAATTGGGGAAAACTCTCTAACTTGCATATCATGAAAACAATGGACCTCATTCTCGAACATTTTCTTAAGTGTCTTCTTAAATATATATAAGACCAACCTAAGAAACGATCTCCGCCGGATTCATGAACGCATAGAAATGTGTTCTTAAACCGCCAAAGTGTTTTCAGCTGTGCACTGATTCTTAAATGAAATAATGACAATAGACTGACAATACACTGACCACAAACTTCATACAAGTGTTACAACCCTGGCTTAGGGGGAAGCAACACAATGAGAACAGGAAAACCCAAACTTAACACACATTGGTATGAGTTGCTACATCAGAGAAGAGATCTGGGTGTTTCTCAATTATCTGAATAATCAGGGGCTTCTAGGAGGACATTGTTAGCCAAGATCTTAGAGTTTGGGAACCTGGCCCAAGAAATCTCTGCTGAGCTGGCAGACTCTGTGTAAATGGCCAGTGCGGGACAAACTGGTCCAACAGAACCATCACCAAGCACAGGAGAGGGAAACCTCCCTTAAACCTTACTTCCGTATTATGTTCGAGAGCTGCAGCAGACATGTGTGAGTCCAATGTCTCATATTTGCCAACCAGAATAACAGCAAAACATTGAGAAAAGCGTTCTGGCATTCTACACTAAAGCAGAGAGAAACTATTTTGCATCGAATGCAACTTTGTGGGGAAATTGTCGATTGATAAGCACTTTGCCACAGCAAAACATAGAATGAGAACGGCAGAAACGCAGGCAGGACGTCAGACGACGAGACATATCACAGTGACACAGGCTGGTTTTCTCCCCTCATATGAAGGCTAAGACATTTATAACATTTTATTCAGTCTTACTGATGGTCCTTTTGTAATACCAACTGGTGCACTTCGTTGTGGATAAGAAAAGCCTATTTTGCTACATTCTTGTAGTCCCGGTAATCTTTTGTTTGGCTATTTAAGGTTATTTAGAGGACCATTTCTCAGTGGTTTCGTTCTTTAATTAATGTTTGTTGATTAACTACTTATTCTTCAACAAATTACTCAATTATAATTACTGAGCTAAAGAACATAGAAGTCCTATGACTAGCTGTAGACTCTGAACTGAGATCTGAGTGAATGCCCATTTTAGAGTAAGTTCCCATCCTTTTGTTTCATGAAATGGCTCTACTCTGTCTGTGATTGGAACTGATGTAACTGATGTTAAATTTTCTGTTCTGCAGAACTTCCAATGCCAGAGAATCTCACTGTAGAATCCAACTCCTCACGTGTCTCTTTGAAGTGGACCAAACCAGAAGGAATTGACCAGGTGTCCTACCTGCTGGAACTTTTCTGTGAGGGACAGGGAGAACAGACGAGGATCATTCACACAGATTTACTCCTTCATTCTATCTCGGACTACCAACATGGCAATAAATACACTGTCCAAGTATCTACACTGAAAAATGACCGTCAAAGCAAACCCACCTCCAAAAGTTTTACACCAGGTAAGAAAAAAAGATTGATTATGATTGATTATTATGATTGATCTGTGTTGTTGAAACTTTTTGAGGCACCGTCAGCAAGTCCATTATTTTGGTGGGGCTAGGTATTCTAGGCCAGTTTTGTCTTGTGCTATTATTTGTAGTGAACATGTAATGAATTCATACAGAACAGTTTACCTGAATAACCCTACAAAGTGAATTATGGGACTTGTAGTCAAATATCACTAACCACTGACATTTAATTTGCACTCATGACATCACTTGCCTGTCTCATCAGTTGATTTTATGGTTCAAACAGGTCTGAGTCAACCCTGCCAACATTGGGCCTCATTCTCGAACGCAGGTAAGAAGAATTTAAGAAGGAATTTCTTCTGAATTGGATTTAGGAAAACATTTGGCATTCATGAAAGTTTTCTCATCTGGGATTTGTTCTGAACTTCAGAAGACTTTCCGAACTCGAAATAGCAGTCATAACCCCGTGGGCCATCTTGTGGTTTTTTGAGGAATCGTATTTAAGAAAACTCTCCGTGTTAGAAGTGTTAATGAATTTGTGAGAAATCGTTGGTGATTGCATTCACATCAACTCTACAGACATCCTCGGATTAAAATAATTATAATAATAATAATTACGAGAACCTCCCTTCCTAACTGGCACTTCGACTAGTGCTTAACTTGCACTTACAGCAGTTACATTCCTGCACTTCGTTTTTATTTTCTATTTCGTTTTTCTATTTCTTATGTAAAGTAGTATTTATTGTTACACTAGGTCTCTATTGCTCGTAGCTTGACTGTTCTCTCCCTTGTATGTCGCTTTGGACAAAAGTGTCTGCTAAATGACTAAATGTAAATGTGAATGTACACAGACACTGCAAATGTAAGTGAATAAATAAATAAGCACTAAACTCAATCACGTTGATATAGCTAGTGGAATAGAATGGACACATCTACATCCTGCAACGGTCCACCTCTGCACCGTTGAAGTTAGATCTGCGTTTACTCGACGGTGCTCGCTTTCCGCTTTGACATGACTCGTTTACGAGTTGCTTTCGTGTAGATTCGGTCGATTCCGACTGCACACGTCACTACGGTTGCGTGCCCTTATAAGGAGCTGGCGGGGCGTGTGTCTATGTAAATTCAGGAGCACGAGAACGCGCTTTCAATTTAAGAAAACTCTTCCGGTGGAGCACAGCTCAGAACACTTCTGCTGCGTAGGAACACATTTTCAATCGTTCATGAATTTGTCGGATGTCTTTTTCTTAGGTTGTTTTTCCGAAGCCTGTAAGAAACATTTCAGAAGAAACTTCAGAAAATGTTCGAGAATGAGGCCCACTGTCATTTTGTTTGTCTGTGTGCTAAACTTTGTCCTTGTGTTTTATGCTACAGTTTGTAATTGTTCAGCCAATTTGTAATTGATTTTTAATGAATACATCACAGAGTCACAAGTTTAATACATGTGAATACAAAATTACAAAAGATAGGCCTGAAAAGAGTGCTGTCTGGGGATTGGTTTAAAAGTGGGACATATATAAAATGAGTCTGAATGGTTCTCATCATTTCATTCCATTTTACCTTGCTCTGCTGGCTGGAAGGCTAGTTTTACTGTTGTTCAAGCTTTACTTGAAATTGGATGTTTTAGAAATGTATAAATCGCCAAATTACTGATAAAATTGCAAGTTGCTTGATGCAGCTGCTCATTCTCGTGCTCATGCATCAGAGTTCATATATCTTCAGGATATCTGCTGTTCTTGAGGCGAGACACTTAAAACTTGAGGGAAGGAGTTTAAAGATGGAGGTAATCTTGCATCTAATACGTGTGGTGTGTATGGAGAAGACGGAGGGAAAGTCACAGCCAATCCCGGTCCGTAATCCGTAATCTGCATTGTGTAGACAAGCACAAGCATAGTCCAGCACCGGACTCTGACTCACAACCGCAGGCTAAAACCCACAAGTCATGCCTTGATGTTTTTGTATATTTCCTCTAACTAAAAACATTGAGTGGCATACATGTAGAAGATAAAGGGTTTCTGTTCTTTTTTTGCAAACTTTAAAGGCATATTGACAACAAGAACAAAAAAAAATGTTTTACCCACCAGTGGGAAAATGACCTCTAAGTGACCACTGCACAGCACTGTAACCATTAGTGACGTGTGTGTGTGTGTGTGTGTGTCAGAGATGGCACCAGGGTACATGCAGGCCCCGGTGTGTCTGATTGATAATGGGACAGACGGGCGCATGAGTGTCCAGCAGGGGGCACTACAGATCCTGGAGCAGATCCAGGAGCCGGTGGTGGTGGTGGCTGTGGTGGGGCTCTACCGCACGGGGAAGTCCTACCTCCTGAACCGGCTGGCCGGGAAACCAACAGGTCAGATCACAGGGGGGAAAGGCAGCAGACAAACCAGTGTGTGTGATTGGTGGAGACATGATGGGTGGGTGATTGGTGGAGATATGATCAGCAGGTAAACCAGTGTGTGTGATTGGTGGAGATATGATCAGCAGGTAAACCAGTGTGTGTGATTGGTGGAGACATGATGGGTGGGTAAACCAGTGTGTGTGATTGGTGGAGATATGATGGGTGGGTAAACCAGTGTGTGTGATTGGTGGAGACATGTTGAGGGGTGTGTCATGAAGCACAGGTTTGCAGCACAGCTCATCGTCTCTAAATGATGCTCATTCTTGACCTCTTGACCTCTCAGGGTTTGCCCTGGGCGGCACCATTAAGTCCAAAACCAAAGGAATCTGGATGTGGTGTGTACCTCACCCCTCCAAAAAAGGTGTGTAGGTTCACACACAAACACACACACATACACACACTCACACACAAGAACAACAACCTACGCTTACGACATACACACACTCACACATACAACCTCTCACACTCACACACACACACACACACACACACACACATACACACACTCACACACAAGAACAACAACCTACGCTTACGACATACACACACTCACACATACAAACTCTCTCTCACACACACACACACACACACACACATACACACACACACTCAAACACAAGAACAACAACCTACGCTTACGACATACAAACTGTCACATTTACATTTACATTTACATTTAGTCATTTAGCAGACGCTTTTGTCCAAAGCGACGTACAAGGGAGAGAATAGTCAAGCTACGAGCAATAGAACCGGGTGTAACAATAAATAAATGCTACTTTACATAAGAAATATAACAAAATGAAATAAAAAGAAAAAAGAAGTGCAGAAATGTAACTGCTGTAATTGCAAGTTACGCACTAGTCAAAGTGCCAGTTAGGACGGGAAGTGCTCTCTGAAGAGTTGGGTCTTCAAAAGCTTCTTAAAGGTAGAGAGGGACGCCCCTGCTCTGGTAGTGCTGTGTAGTTCATTCCACCAACGTGGAACTACAAATGAGAATAGTCTGGACTGTCGTACTTGCACAGACGGCAGTGCCAAACGACGCTCACTAGAAGAGCGCAGCATCCTGGGTGTAACATTTGCCCTTACAAGAGCACTCACACACACACACACACACACACACACACACACTCTCACTCACTCACTCACTCACACACAAACACACACAACAACAACACCATATATACACACATATGCACATGCATGTTATAGTGATGTGTTTTTTCACACAGGACACACTCTGGTGCTGTTGGACACAGAAGGACTGGGAGACGTTGAGAAGGTGTGTGTGTGTCTGTGTGTCTGTGTCTGTGTCTGTGTGTGCCCGTGTGTGTGTGTGTGTGTGTGTTTGTGTGTGTGTGTGTGTGTGTGTGTGTGAGAGAGTTTGTGTGTGTGTGTGTGTGAGAACACAAATGTCTGAATTAGCCGCCACTCACTCATTGCTGAACCAAATCATATATACGTGCAGTTGCAGTCTATTTTAGCTTATTAATAATAATAATAATAATAATAATAATAATAATAGTAATAATAATAAACTTTATTTGTATAGGACCTTTCATAAAGTTACGTGGAGAGAAATTACATGCACAGTGATCCACATAAAATAAACTTAAAATATGCATAAAACATGAAACATCAACATACAAACTGGGATAAAGTGCACAAACATAAATAGATAAATAAATTAACCCTCCTATTATGTTCAAATTTTACTCACATCTATTATGCTTGGGGTCAATTTGACCCCAGCAATTTAAACCTCCAAAAAATGATTATAATATATTTTTACCCAAGTTTATGTGTCAGGTACCTTAGGTTTGTTTGTTGACTACCTAAATAGCCCTTAAAAATAAAACAATACCCCCACCCACCCCCCTTATACATCCAGAATACATGTTATGCTACTATGGAGAAATATGCAGATCACCATCAAATCTCACTGATTGACTTAAAATTGGAAAGAGATATCCTTCTGGTGTTTTATGGCTCCATATTATTTCTAAGTACATATTGTTGTTATCTATAACATATGGAATAGAAAACTATTTCTGTTATCAAGAATAGTAACAATGTGATGAAAAAAGTTTATATTTCTTATATATTTTATACAATTAAAACAGCCTGGGGTCAAATTGTCCCCATTAGATTACGAAAAGTCATTAAATATGAAGCAAAAAAAACGATGCTAATCATTTATTTAGAGACGTTAAACATTGAAAAGGGTCAAATTGACCCCAAACATAATAGGAGGGTTAAGTTAATATAAAAACATGAAGACAAAGATAAAGACAGGGATTGAGTGCAAAGATAGAATACATAAAGACAGAAACTGAAATAGAACTGCAGAAATATAGTTTTTCTATCCCCTTCATATCACATTTTTGTATCTAGTTAAAGGCAAAGGTGATACGTTTTTTTTAGCTTTCTTTTAACGATGTTTAGCGTGCTAGCCTCCCTGATATCTAAAGAGAGTGTGTTCCATAGCTTTGAGGCATAATTGAGAAAGGCTGCATCCCTGATTTTCTCATGGCTGTTGCTGGGAGCCTCCAATAAACCAGCATTTGATGATCGCAGTGTTCTTGAGGGCAAGTATTTGACAAGGGAGTTTGCAATGTAACTTGGTCCCAGGGCATTGAAGGCTTCGTATATAAGGAGAAGAACCTTAAAATCAATTCAAAATATTACTGGAAGCCAGTGCAGAGCAGCTAAAATCAGACTAACGAGTTTTGAATGAGCTGCATCTTTCAGATGTTTTTTTCGGTAGGCCAGTTAGAATTGCATTACAGTAATCGAGCCGGCTTGAGATTAAGTTTTTAGGCATCCTTTTGATTTATAAATGGTAGTACTTTAGCTTTGTTTCTAAGGTGGAACAATTATGTTTTTGTGAATTGCATTACAATAATCAAGCCGGCTTGACAAATGATGGTTTCGTCAGCTTGTTAACGTGGGACTTTAAGCTTAGATCTGAATCAAGGATAACAGCAAGACTTATAACCTCAGATTTAATCCAGGGAGTTCATTTCCCCAGATTATTAAACAGCATTTCTCTTTTTAGGGCCTAGTAAGATCTCAGTTCTGTCCTCGTTTAACTTTAAGAAATGATTGCTCATCCACTTATTTATCGCTAAAAGACAAATTGTAATAGCGTGTATAGCTGCAGTATCATTTGGTTCAGCAGAGATGTACAGTTGCATAACTATGGAAACATACATTGTGTTCTCTAATGATGTCCCCAAGTGGCAGCATGTACAGTGAGAATAATAATGGACCAAGGCAGCTCCCTTGTGCAACCCCAAAGCAGATTTCATGTTTCTTAGACACATGATCTCCAAGCCTGACAAAAAACTTTCTCCCTTTGATGTATGTTCTGAACCAGTTTAACACGGTCAGAAAGTCCAACCAACTTTTCAAGACAATTGATTAGGATGTCATGGTCAATCGTATCAAACGCTGCGCTTAGGTCTAAGAGGACAAGGATTGAGACCTTATTTGCATCCAAGTTTAGTCTGAGGTCGCTGATTACTTCAGTAAGAGCAGTTTCAATGCTGTGGCATGTTTTAAAGCCTGATTGAAAGTCCTTTAGGATATTGTTTTCTTTTAAAAAGGAGTTTATTTGCACTGAAACAATCTTTTCAAGTATTTTACTAATGAATGGAAGACTTGATATCGGCCTATAGCTGGTCAGTGCATTACCATCTAGGTTGGGTTTCTTTAGTAAGGGAGAGCTTTTTCAACAGCTGTTTTGAAGGCATCTGGGAAGATGTTTAAAGAGATGTATTTGTAATCTTTAGGACATGACTTGAAACACTGTCGAGCACCCGCTTAAAAAGTGCTGTAGGTACAGGGTCAATACATGAGGTGGAGGAGTTGCACTCAGTGACAGTCTTACAAAGATCCACCAATGTGATGCAGGTGAAATTTCCCATGGTTGCATCTTTTTTACAGTGTTTTCTGAGGCCATCTGTGTTTACATCAGAAGTAATACTGGCTCTAATTAAAATGATCTTGTTATTGAAGAACAGTGCGAATCCTTCACATTTTGATGCAGAGGACTGCGGAGGAGTAGGGGCAGTGTGGAGTAGCTGGTCGATAGTGGAGATTAATATTCTAGAATTTCCAGCATTCTCTGTAATAACCTTGGAAAACTAATCCTTTCTTTTACAAGTTACAAGTTACAAGTTTTATTGTCAGATGCACAGAATGACACAGGGTCAGACTGGGCACTGAAATTCTTAGGACAAGGCACCACACAACAACCTACGATAACATAACATAGCACACATAATATAACATAACATGACATACACTCTGTACAAGTACTCTGAACATAATTTACATGTAATAACATATAATAACATTACTAAATATACAAGATAAATATACAATACAATATGCTAAAACATATACCAACCTATACATATAATACTAACATATATACATATAACATATAATACACATATAGTAACATATAATAAACTAAACTACAGACTAATGGGAGTAGCAGGTAGTGCAATAATTCTGATAAATATATATTTGTCGTGTAAGAGTAGGTGTAAGTACAAGCAGTAATTTGAAAGTGACAGTGTATGTAAGTGACGAGTGCAAAAGTGTCGATAGTGTGTCAATGTCCATTTAGCAGCCTGATGGCTCTCGGGAAGAAACAGTTTTCCAGTCGGCGTGTGCGAAACCGGATACTACGGTCTGACCACCTTGTCTGTGTAAGCAGAAGAGGTGAGGTCGTTACTGATGTTGACCCCGAGGAACCTGAAGCAGCTGACCATTTCCACTGCAGAACCGTTGATATGCAGGGGTGCGTGCTCCTCCACCTGCCGTCTCCTATAGTCCACAATCATCTCCTTTGTCTTGCTGATGTTGAGAGAGAGGTTATTATCCTGACACCATGTAGTCAGGGTAGCAACCTCCTCTCTTTAGGCTGACTCATCATTGCCAGTGATGAGGCCCACAATGGTTGTGTCATCAGCAAACTTGACAATGAGGTTGGAGCTGTGCGTAACTGCACAGTCATGTGTGAACAAGGAGAGCAGGAGGGGGCTGAGCACACAGCCCTGGGGGGTGCCTGTGTTGGTGATTACTGTAGATGAGGTGCGGTCACCGATTCTCACCACCTGTTGCCTCTCCGTCAGGAAGTTGAAGATCCACTTGCATAGGGAGATGTTTAGTCTCAGGTCCACAAGCTTGGAGACGAGTCTGGAGGGGATGATGGTATTGAATGCTGAACTGTAGTCAATGAACAGCATCCTCACATATGTATTCCCTTTGTCCAGGTGGGTGAGGGCGGTGTGCGTGGTCAGGGCTAAGGCATCGTCTGTAGACCTGTTGGACCGGTATGCAAACTGCATAGGGTCCAGGGTGGGAGGCAGCAAGGAGCAGATGAATGATTTGACTAGCCGCTCAAAGCACTTCATGATCACAGAGGTCAGTGCTACCGGGCGGTAGTCATTCAAGCAGGTTACCTTGGTGTAAATAATAATAATAATAATAATCCAATTTTGTATAGCGCTTTTCTATATACCCAAAGTCGCTTTAACATTGTAGGACAAGCAAGACAAGACAACAGTAAAATATAAGACAAAGGGCTGGACAAAACAGACAAACAGAACATTATATAAAAAAAGAAAAGTAGCAAATAAGTCTATTAGTGGAGGGGAGGGAGCAGGGGATGGTCAGGTGAAGGCGAGGTTGAACAGGTGAGTTTTGAGGGAGTGTTTAAATAGTCCTATGTTGGGAGCCAGGCGGATGGGGAGAGGGAAGTCGTTCCAGAGGGAGGGTGAAGCAGCAGAAAAGGCCCTGTCACCCCAGGTCCGGCGCTTAGTCCTGATGGTTTTGAGAGTGTTTGCGCCGGCGGACCTGAGGCAACGGGTAGGGGCGTGGAGGGGGAGGAGGTCAGAGAGGTAGGAAGGGGCCAGGTTATTTAGGGCTTTGAAGGTGATGAATAGTATTTTAAAGTTGATCCTGTGTTTGACCGGGAGCCAGTGGAGGTTTCGGAGGACCGGGGTGATGTGTTCATAGCGGCGGGTGGAGGTGAGCAGACGAGCGGCAGAGTTTTGGACATATTGAAGTTTATTGAGGACAGTGTTTGGGGAGCCATATAGAATGCTGTTACAGTAATCCAGTCTGGAGGTTATGAGGGCATGAATTAGAGTTTGGGTGGTGGCAAAGGACAGAGAGGGCCGGAGGCGTGCAATGTTCTTGAGGTGGAAGAAGGCGGTTTTGGTGACGTGGTTGGCGTGGGGTAAGAAAGAGAGGGTGGGATTTAAGATGATACCAAGGTTACGGACCTGGGTGGAGGGGGTGATGGTGGAGCCGTCAATGTTGAGGGAGAAAGTGTGGGCTGAGTGGGTGAGGTGTTTTGGGCCGATAATGAGTATTTCAGATTTATTGCAGTTGAGTTTGAGAAAATGTTGTTGCATCCAAGATTTAATATCAGCAAGGCAGATGGTGAGAGTGGAGTGAGTGGCTGAGGTGATGGTCTTAGAAGAGGTAGAGTTGGGTGTCGTCAGCGTAGCTATGGAAGTCGAGGCCGTGGCGATGGATGATTTGTCCAAGGGGAAGGATGTAAATGATGAAGAGGAGGGGACCAAGCACGGAACCTTGGGGAACACCGTGGGTGACTGGGGAGGTGGAGGATTTACAGTTGTTTATGGAAATTAATTGATGTCGGTCTGAGAGATAGGAGGTGAACCAGGAGAGGGCAGTGTCAGTTATGCCAAGGAAGTCCTGGAGACGTGAGAGGAGGATGGAGTGGTTGATGGTGTCAAATGCGGCGCTAAGGTCAAGGAGGATGAGGATGGTGAGGAAGCCAGAGTCAGCAGAGAGGAGTATGTCATTTGTGACTTTCAGTAGGGCAGTTTCTGTGCTGTGTTTGGAACAGAAGCCGGACTGGAAGGGTTCATAGAGGTTATGAAGGTTGAGGTAGGACTTGAGTTGTGAGCCAACAGCTCTCTCAAGGACTTTGGACAGGTAGGGGAGGTTGGAGATGGGCCGGTAGTTGTTGGGGATGTCAGGGTCAAGACCAGGTTTTTTCAGTGCGGGGGTGACAGCAGCGATCTTGAGTGGAAGGGGTACAAGACCAGAGGACAGTGAGGAGTTGACGATGTTGGTGATGAGAGGTGAGAGCGAGGGGAGGCAGGCCTTGACTAAGGAAGAGGGGAGGGGGTCAAGGGCACAGGTCGAGGTTTTCATGCTGTATACTATTGAGGAGAGGTCCGTTTCAGTGATTAAACTGAAGGATGTTCTTCAGCACAGGTGTTCTTGGGCACAGGGACGATGGTGGTCTGTTTGAAGCATGTGGGGAGTACAGACAGGCTGAGGGAGAGGTTGAAGATGTCGCTGAAGACCCCTGCTAGCTGGTCAGCGCAACCCCTGAGGGCCCTACCTAATATGCCATCCGGGCCAGGTGCCTTGCGAGGGTTGATCTTATTGAAGCAGCGCTTCACCTCGGCTACAGTTATAGTAGGCACACCACTGGTTGGGCTTTCAGGTAGCTCCGCTGCAGGGGGGTCACTGTCCCTCCCAAAACTAGCGTAAAAAGCATTCAGCTCGTCTGGAAGAAGGACAGAGGACTGGGTCTCACTGCAGCCCCTCCCTTTGTAGTCTGTAATGGCTCTTAATCCACTCCACATGCGCCTGGGGTCAGAGCCATGGTAGCTGGACTCCACCTTGCTTCTGTATGTCCTCTTTGCAGCTTTGATGGCCCTCAAAAGGTTGTATCTGGACTTCCTGTACTGATCAGGATCCCCGGAGTTAAAGGCAGCAGACCGGGCTCTAAGGTGGGTCCGGACCGCGGCATCAACCCAGGGCTTCTGATTAGGGAAAGACCGGACAGCCTTCTTCGGGACGACGTCCTCAATGCAATACTGGATGTAACTGGAAACAGTGTCTGTATACTCATTAATGTCCCCATCTGCTGCTTCCCGAAACATCAGCCAGTCAGTGGTGTCAAAACAGTCCTGGAGAGTCGCCACACTCTCTAGTCACTCCATTGATGGACTGTCCTCTCAACCGGTTTGACCTGTTTTAGCTTTTGTCTATATGCAGGGAGTAGTAGAATGGAGGTGCGATCAGCTTTCCCAATGTCGTATAACAACGGTCAAGGGTCTGATCTCCACGTGTGAAGAAGTCAATGTGCTGATGGTATTTAGGCAGGACTTTCTTCATGTTGGCTCTGTTGAAATCACCAACAACAATAAAGGCTGCCTCTGGGTGCACATTCTGCAGACCGTTGATAATTTCATACAGTTCATCCAGAGCAGTAGCCTTATCTACTTGGGGGGGATGTAGACTACACTCATAACGACTGCAGTATACTCCCGCGGTAGATAGAAGGGTCTGATTTTTACAGTTAACAGCTCAAGGACTGGAAAGCAGTGAGATGCTAGTACTGCTGTGTCCGTAGCCCAAGAAAAGTTAACCATAACACAGACCCCTCAGCCCCTGCGAATCAGCTGTTCACGCTTGTGTATCATTCCTCCTCTGGTTCAGCTTGTAGGGACTGAGGTTTTGGTTCTTGTTGTTGTCCTCCTGGCTGCCGAGGGCCCCAAGGAGAGAGAAAAGATCAAATATTGGCTCCCATCCAGCTGAGTCCTCTGCTATTTGGTTGGCTGAGATTATGGATTAGTCAGGTAATTCATTGATAGCAGGATAAACAGACATTAGTTATTGGTAATTCATCAAAGTTAAACTAGCAGGAGCTATTATCAGGGTTAGTATGGGAAAGCTAAACTAGCAGGGGCTATTATCAGGGTTAGTATGGGAAATTGATCCTTCAGTACCTACTATCTTAGCAACATTCGTTTTGGCTCACTACATAGACAAGTCTGAATCAAGGACAACAATCTAATATATCCTTAACGGTAGGCTCTGTGTGTGTGTGTGTTAATAGTAGGCTAACGTAGTAGCTAGCTACAATTTTTTACAATTATTTTCAAACTTCTGTCGATAACACATCCACTTTTTCATAACATTTACATTTAGCGACGTACAAGGGAGAGAATATTCAAGCTACGAGCAATAGAACCTGGTGTAACAATAAATACTACTTTACATAAGAAATATAACAAAATTAAATAAAAAAGAAAAAGAAGTGCAGTAATGTAACTAGTCGAAGTGCCAGTTAGGACGATAAGTGCTCTCTGAAGAGTTGGGTCTTCAAAAGCTTCTTAAAGGTAGAGAGGGACGCCCCTGCTCTGGTAGTGCTAGGCAGTTCATTCCACCAACGTGGAACTACAAATTAGAATAGTCTGGACTGCCGTACTTGCACAGACGGCAGAGCCAAACGACGCTCACTGAACGAGCGCAGCATCCTGGGTGTAACATTTGCCCTTACAAGAGCATTTAGGTAGGTGGGAGCAGAACCAGCAAGCACTCTGTAGGCAAGCATAAATGACTTGAACTTAATGCGAGCAGCCACAGGCAGCCAGTGGAGGTCAGTGAGTAGCGGGGTGACGTGTGCCCTTTTCGGTTGGTTGAACACCAGACGCACAGCCGCGTTCTGGATCATCTGTAGTGGTTTCACCACGCAAGCCGGCAGGCCCATTAGGAGGGTGTTGCAGTAAATCAAGGCGGGAACTCAACAAGGTTTGCACCAGCAGCTGGGTAGCATACTGGGTTAGGTACGGCCTGATTTTGCGGATGTTGAATGTGGTCCGTGAAAGTCAGTTGGTCATCAATAATGACCCCGAGGTTTCTTGCTGTTTTGGATGGAACAAGAGATAAGGAGGAGGATAAGGAGGATAAGGATAACTAATGCACAGTGTGCTTCACAAACATGCACCTGAGCACATCAGTTAAGCTTTCGTAAAAATGCACTAATCCATCATAACACTTCATACTTCTCCCAGATGTGACTCATGCTGTCATAGCTATAGAAAACAATCTCGGCGATGAAAACTCAAAATACAATGAACTAAAAAACAGAAACAATTTTAACCTGTTTGTGTCCCTTTGTGTGTTTGTGTCTCTTTGTGTATGTGTGTCTTTATGTTTATGTCTCTTTGTGTGTATGTGTCTCTGTGTGTGTTTGTGTCTCTGTGTGTCTCTTTGTGTGTGTATGTCTCTTTGTGTTTGTGTGTCTCTTTGTCTGTGTGTCTCTTTGTCTGTGTGTCTCTTTGTCTGTGTGTCTGTGTGTGTGTGTCTCTTTATGTGTATGTGTCTCTTTGTGTGTGTCTCTTTGTGTGTGTGTCTCTTTGTGTATGTGTCTTTGTGTGTGTGTGTCTCTTTGTGTGTATGTGTCTCTTTGTGTGTGTGTGTCACTTTGTGTGTGTGTGTCTCTTTGTGTGTGTGTGTCACTTTGTGTGTGTGTGTCTCTTTGTGTGTATGTGTCTCTTTGTGTGTGTTAAAGGTAGGGGATTGTGAGCCAGTTAGAGCAAGTTGGAAACTCAATGGAGGACTCAGGAGGTTAAAGATGTTTAAGAAGATGGGGTTTTTATTTCCCCAAAGATGGCCCAAGGGCAGTAAAAACATTGACAATAATAAATACCAAAACAAAACGTTGCAAAAGGACAAATAAATGGGCATCATAGCCACAATACAAATACGCAAATTAGTAGTCGACTAAATGTATAAAAAGACCACATTAACTGGTCAATGTTACCTCGTTTCCACGGACATAAATGTTAGTAATTGATTAATATATGGTGATGTGTTTCACACTTTACAATAAGGCTCCCTTTTGCCAGTTACAAATGTAAGTAACTGATTAATAAATGATGATGTGTTTCACACTTTACAATAAGGCTCCCTTTTGCCAGTTATAAATGTTAGTAACTGATTAATATATGGTGATGTGTTTCACACTTTACAAAACTCCCTTTGCCAGTTATAAACGTTAGTAACTCATTAGTAAGATCAATGAGTAGTAAGCAGTAACTTCATCTTGGATGATGGATGGATACTTTATTAATCCCGAGGGAAATTTTAGGACATCCAGTAGCATCCAGACACAACATACACAAAGCACATACACATAGGGAGAACACGTTCAAAAAGAGTGGGGTAGTAACCAGTACCGTAACGGAAACACGTGAGCCCCCCCCCCGGCAGAATAACCCTGAGAGCCGGTAAACATTGAGGTGGCCCATTCAAAGCAATGGAACTTTTTGCAACATCCTAAGGAGACGGCGGGTCGGATGAAATCGATTGGCGGGCAGGGCAGGGGCCGGAGTTTGAGACCCCTGCTTTACTGGCTATACTAGCCCCTTGCACTGACTTTGATCTTTTATACTCTCTTAGTTTACTTTTTATCTCTTTGCACTATCCACACAAGCACAAGAACACTTATTTTTGCACTATTCACATAAGCAGAACAAGAACCATCCTGGGCTTCTACACTTTCACTCACAATCATGCATATTGTACCATAGTGTCTCTCTTGTATTTTTTACCACCCCATCCTTTTGAAGATGTTCTCCCTATGTGTATGTGTGTCTGTGAGTTGCTTAAGCTGTTTAAGCTACTGGATGTTCTAAAATTTCTATTTATCTATCTATCATCTATCTATAAAGCACCATGGAAAAATGATGAAATAAATCAACTTAAGAGATCTTGCAGAAGGTCTGAGCGTACATACAGAAAGACCAAGCTACATGTCCGTCTTGATATTTTTAAGGAATATCTTTGTCTTTAATAAAGCAATAAGAAATGTTAGGAAGGATAATTTCTCGAAAATTATATCTATAAATTCTATCAATTATAGGGTGCTCTTTTCAACAATCGACAGCCTTATGAATGCTGCACCCAAAAGTAGATGATAGTCTCTAAACCACTCTCTTTAACCACCTCCAAATGTCAGGAATTTGCAGCATGCTTTAGATATAAGATAACGAACATTAAGATGAATATTGCTCAGGAAATGCAAGATGTCTTGTTTTTTTATCCCCTTCCACTATGCTGTAACAGTATGAGCTTTTTTGCACTGGCTGATACAGAAATGCTGAGCAAAGTAGTGTCACAACTGAAGTCGTCTACATGCCCTCTTGTAGGGCCAATGATTTTCCGTTTAAAAAAAATGCATTTTCCGTTCATATTTGGTGAATTCCGTTTTTTCCCCCCTTTCAGCTCATTTTGTTCACCCTGAGGTAGATTGATGGCTTAAAATGAGTGAATAATATGTGCCCTTCTTAGATTGTTGTTTTCCAGCCATCAACAGAACAGAAGACTAAAAATGTTGTGTTTTAAATGTGATTGGGAAGACGAGCGAGTGAATGTGACTGAATGTGGCTTTAGCGGAGGTGTGTGGGTCAACCGTTAAAAAGGGGGGCGTGGCCGGAGCAGAGTTCAGCGCAGACGTGACATTTTCTCAGTGGTTTTGTTCTTTAATTAATGTTTGTTCATCGTTGCAATCGTTGTTGTGTTTATTTGAAAGAAATATAGCCTTGCAGCCCAAAATACAGGGGAATTTGGGCGATTTGTATGCACAAAATGATGTTTCCGTCTGAAAGTTGCAATTCCGTTTCAAAGGGTACATTCCGCGAATTCCGTCCGTTTTCCGTTATCGCGGAAAATCATTGGCCCTACTCTTGATCCCATTCCAACCATGTTTTCTAAAACCATCTTTAACTCTGTGTCTAAGGACATTCTATCCATTGTAAACTGTTCAATTCAATTCAATTCAATTTTATTTATATAGCGCCATAACAATACAATTGTCTCTAGGCGCTTTACAGAGCCCAGAGCCTGAAACCCCCTTAGTGCAAGCACAACTGTTCCCTGCTTACAGGTATTTTCCCATCAGAACTTAAAACTGCCCTCCTGAAGAAATGCAATTTAGACTCTTCAGTCCCTAACAATTTTAGACCCATCTCCAAACTTCCCTTTTAAGCAAAACTTAAATTGTCTTTAAACAGTTAAATAATTTCCTAGATGCTAACTGTGCCTTTGACACCTTCCAATTTGGTTTTCGTTCGAATCATAGCACAGAAACAGCATTAGTCAAGTTTGGAGTGGATTTCTATTGCTATGGGTATTACCCCTAGCGATACTGATAAAGTGGTACGGATTTGATTGTGAAGCAATGGAAAGAACGCTGGACTAGTAGACCAGTCATGCACTAATATTTTGAAGGCAAATGTGGGGGGGTCCAAACGACTTTTTTTTTTAAGTGAGGGGGACGTGACCCCCTCCCCAAGTTATATTGTGGCGACGCCCATGCAGTCTACAGTCTATTTTCCCACTCCTCTGCACATCTGGTGAGACACCGGGGCAGGGGTGTAGCATGGTTGTGGCGTAAGTTGGTTTTGATGCAAGGGGCTCCTCAACTTTTGATGTTACCCATCTGCCTCTTTTGATACAGTCCGCTACAGAGGTATGCCCCCTGTTTTGAAATATTTCTTTGTCAAATGATAGTTTGCATAGTAATAATCATTTTATATAGATGCCTTGTAATTTTATCTTACTGGGTGATGCATAGACGATGACAATTGTTTTTCATTGGAGCAGGAGCTGGACGCAGGTCGCTCGCTCGCTTTTATGTGGGAATCAGTAGGCAATAACTTGGTATGGGAAACCTTACACATTCACACAGCCTCCATTCCCTTCCTTTTACACACTCTTACACACCAACAGAATGATCTCTGTCTTTTTGTGACCTTCTCTGACTCTTGAAAAGTACTTGATAGGTCATTATTTGATCATGAAACAGGAATATCTTTGGTATGGGTCTGTAATTGAACAGGTAGCTTGAATTTCCTGCTGGGCATTGCTGCCTGACGCACCTCCTCCGGTGCCTGTGGATCAGCTGCAGGGTCGTCAGCCAGGAACCACCATTCACAGACGTTTCGCTCCTTTAATCCTGGAACGTCTCCTGGTGGCAGAGCAGTGACGGGGACGTCTCCCTGTCACCCCCTGCAGCTGGTATCTGGGTTAGGTGTTCTTTCCCCAGCCCTTTCCCCTCCTCCTTAGCCACAGCCAAAAGCTGCCCTTCTCCGCCTCCTCCGCCAGTTCTTTTGTTACTTTCTTAAGCTTTCCTCCTGTCACGCCTGCGTCCCTTAGTAGGCGTGTGGTTGACTGCCCCACAAAGCCTCGGCATCCAACCTCCACTGGGTAGATGGTGGTCTTCCAGCCAGCTTCCCTGCACTCCGCAGCCAGGTCCGAGTACTTGGTCTTCTTTCGTTCGAAAGCGGCCTTGAAAGCGCCACTATGTCAGGTTGGAGAGACGTGGTGGTGATTTTGCTGGGGAACTGGAGCTGCCTGCCAAGATCTACTCGCATGTTCCACTCCTGGTCGGAGGAAAAGAGCTTTGGTGTTGCTTTTGGCCTGGTGCTTCTTCTTCCTCCGCCCTCCCTGACAAAGTTGATGTGGTGTTCCGTTGGTGGGAGACATCCCCTGCTTTCCCGTCTGCGCCCCTCCAGCACCTCAGCTAGCTTTGTCAGGACCTGGTCATGGCGCCATCTGTAGCGTCCCTGCGAAAGCGCGATCTTACAGCCCGACAGGATGTGCCGGAGGCTTGCGTTGGGAGTGTTACAGAGTGGGCAGACTTCCTCGTTTCCGAACCACTGGTGGAGGTTCCGAGGACGGGGAAGCGTGTCATATGTTGACCTGATGAGGAAGCCGAGCCTCGCTTGAGGGATCTTCCACAAGACTGACCAACTTATCTTCCGGTCGACAACCCCCTCCCAGGTTGTCCAGCTTCCTTGTCGGCTCTGGGACACAGCCTTGATCTTATAGTGCTCTTCCTCCGTCCTTATCACCTCTGACACCACCATCTCCTTTCTCTCTTTCCGGTTGGCCTTAGACCAAAAACGTGGTGCCTCTCCCCAGTCTAGTCCTGCCCTTCCTGCCTGGACCCTGCCCACGATTTCTTGGTGTTGCAGCCTGCCAACTGCTCGGTCGACTTCAGTTTGGGCATCCCACTTCCTGCCAGTACGGACCTTGACGCCTGCGTTTCTTTCTAACTGACTGATCGGTGGACTCTCTTAATTCAAGAAGCAGCCTGGTCTTTTCCTGCTTGTAGCCCAAACTGATGGATTGTAGTGGCAGCTGCAAGGTGTTCTTCCCAAAGAGGCCAGTGTCAGAGAAGCACCTTGGTAGCCCCAGCCACTTTCGGATGAATGAGTTGGCTTTCCCATCCATCTTGGTTGTTGTAGATGAGGGAATCTCACTCATCTTCAGTGGCCACATTATCCTTCTGTAGAGTGTGAACTGGTAGATCCACACCTTGTACTTCCCCGGGAGCTGGCTTTGGTCGATCTTTGCCAGGCTTTCTGAGAGTTGCTTCAACACAGCTCTACCCATTTGCTTGTCGGAGAGCTCTGATGTGTACTCTCTACCTAAGCTTCTGATGGGATGCTCAGACAGAAGTGGGATTTTCTCGCCCCCTGCAACAAAGATGGTGCTGTCATTTCTGACTCCCCTTCTGAGGGACAGGCTGCGGGACTTGGCAGGCTTGATTTTCATTCTTGCCCAGGACATCAGCTCGTCCATCCTTTTCAGCAGTCTAGATGTGCAGGGTGCTGTCTGAAGGAGGCTTGTGACATCGTCCATGTAGCTCCTCAGTGGAGGTAGCTTCTGTCCGGATGGTAGTTTAATCCCTCCCACAGTCTGTCTTGCTCCGATGAGGATGATCTCGAAGGCTGCCACAAACATAATTGGAGAAATGGCACACCCCATGGCGATTCCCACCTCTAGTTGTTGCCACCCGGTGATGAAGTCCTGTAGGGCAAAGCACATCTGCAGATCCTTGAAATAGTTTGCCACCAAGTTCTTAATACAGGAGGGCATGTGGAAAAACTCCATGGCATAGCTGATCAGCTGATGTGGCACTGACCCATAGGCGTTGGCGAGGTCGAGCCAGATGACATGCAGGTCCGTCTTCTCGCGCTTGGCCTTTTGGATCTGTTCCCAGATCATCGAAGAGTGTTCTACACAGCCTGGGAAGCCTGGGACTCCTGCTTTCTGGCAGCTGGTGTCAATGTAGTTGTTCTCCATCAGGTAGTTGGTCATCCTTTTGGCCAGCACAGAGAAGAAGATCTTCCCTTCAACGTTGAGCAGGGCGATGCTCCTGAATTGGCCGATGTTTTTGGAGTTCTCTTCTTTGGGGATGAAGACTGCTACCGCTCTTTGCCACTCAGACGGAATGCATCGCTTTTTCCAGACAGTTCTCATGAGGTACCATAGCAGCTCTCGCACCTTGGGGCAGTCTTGGTATGAGTGCAATAGGTTTAGTCATGTTTAATGTCTAGTTGTCTCTGTTGATGAATAGTTCCCATTTGGGTATAGCGCTGGCCACTTAATATCAGGTCTGAACAGGGGCACTGTTACTGGATACAACCATTTAATATATTTCAACAACTGTTAAAGTATAGTCATTGTGTATCTTTATTGGTTTTATTATTCCTCTGAAAATATGGCTGGACTTGGCTGAAAATGCACAAAAGTCAATTTAAAACTTTCTGTACCTAAAGACTACACCAACAAAAGAGTGTGTGTTGTCTCTTTTAGAATAATTGGTTCTCAAGGTTTGCATGTTCTCTAAAAGTGCAGTAATTTGCTCTTCAATAATCACTTCTTTAAATTAAGTACTAACTGGAATATATTAGGGCTGCCGCGATTAGTCGACGTCATCGATATTTTAAATCGACGCCAAAATAAATATAAATATATATATATATTTTTTTATCTACGCATATTTTTTTTACCTTTTCGATTTCTAAAACACTTCAATTCATTATAACAAATGTGCTTTCCGCAAGTTAACTGTATGAAAGACTCTCTGTTGATAGTGACGTTGCCTAGCAACGCGGTTGAGTGCTTAAATCATCATTGTTTCCTTGTTTTTTTGCAAACTTACTTGGCCAATAAAACCTGATTCTGATTCTGATGTATGTGAGGCATTGTGTGCGTACCTTATGAAAGTAAGGGTTTTCATGAAGTCATAGATTGTGTATTTGGGCTACATGCGATTAGCATGCTAAGCGGAGATTTAGTTCTGTTCTGTTCTTATGTTGATTCGATGTAATAAGGATGGGTTCATCCTGTTAAGATTTCGACTGGATGAGATATGAAAGAGATCCATGTTGCGTAGTGTAATGCCTACTATGATATGTATCTAGTAATATTAGTTGTGTAATTGTTATCGTGTAGCAATAACTCATGTTAATGTAATTCAGTGCAGTGCTGATTAGTCCCTATTCTCATTGCAGACCACACACATATGTACGATCACACGCATCTTCATGTAATGGAAATTGATGAATGCACATTAAAGGTAGATAAAGAAGACTGCTTTGGTAATCGTAGGTGTTTTAACAGACTAGAACCAACAATTACAGTCTTTAACCTCATTAACATTAACATGTCACCATGCTGAGCCTCTACAATGTAACGTAAAAGTTGACGCTAGCGGATTTATGATTGCTAACTAATATGAACACTAGCGCTAGTTAGAACGTACAGTATTTGAGATTATTTTTAGCCTATGTTATGAGTTGATAGTGATGACTAGGCATGATGTTAAGGAGCAAAAAATGCACCAAGATCTCATGTCATGCACTCCTAATTTCTCCCTCTCGCACGCGTTGTCAAAATAAAACTGAAATTAAATGGTCAATTAGATTTTTTGGAGGAAAATTAATCGTTTAGATTAATCGACTAATCGGTAAAATAGTCGACAGATTAATCGATAGAAAAATAGTCGTTAGTGGCAGCCCTAGAATATGTATCTGTCAATTTGCACATATGCTATATGCTGTGGCAGGTGACCATTCCGGGGATGAGTGGGTTCCATACAGATGATTTTCATCCTCACTGGACATTGGTGATCTGGCCAGGTGTGAGGTCGCACCATCTGGTGGATTCTCATGGTCACTCATTTTTCATCTCATCATCAACGAGTCAGATCAGGTTTGACGTTACTGTGACAATGAAAATAAGAAAAACTTTTCCGTTGATTCTTCTAGCAACAATATCAGTATCAACAATTGTATTGTTTCGGTCTATATAAAGATACCACTCTAATTGTACGAAACATTATCTATCCTCGTACCTATGTTAATTCCTCAGAACGCATTGTCTGCAAGTATAAGACGTAAATAAGATGTAATTACTTTCAGTAGGCTACATTATAATTTGTAAGATAGATTTTAGTAATTTCTGTAATTTCTCTGATTATCTGTGCATCAATCATCCTGCTGCCATGAAATGTGATAGCATAAGCTTCTTCAATGAAACGACACTGAAGACCTCAAGAGACTTTATTCTACTTTTATTCTAGACTATTATCTAATCGGATTGTAATGCGATATCGTAATTATAAAACACATTTTTGTATTACTTTCAGTTTTAATCAGTTTCATCAATAAACCTGGATATGGACAAACAAAGCTGACTTCAGTCAGTTCTTTTATTGCCACAAGCGGCACACTGCAACACACACGTGTATTTTATGGAGGCGACACAGGACACACACATGCAGGCCTGAGGTCGCTGTGAAATGTACGCTCTGCATTTCACCTGTCCCGGACCGTCCTTCCTCCAGGAGCAGTGGGCAGCTTCTCAGCGGGGAGCAAGTGAACCTTCCGTCTCGGTCACGGACGGACAGGAGAATGTTCTGTTTTCGCATGTTTTTTTCTGTTGGGGTTCTTATTGGAGGAAACCGCTTGTGAACACGGGGAGAACATGCAAACTCCACATAGAAAGGCCCGGGAGATAGCCCACCTGAGCACTGAAGGTCTGGGGAGGACCTGCCCCCAGAGCCAACAGCGGCCTATGCGGGAATCGAACCCATGACCTTCTTGGTGTGAGGCGGCAGTGCAAGCACCTGAGCCACCGTGCTTACTTTAAGCTGCTTCTTCAGGTTGGAGGTGGAGTATTTGGACGCTGAAAGGAGGTTGGTTGCTGGCAAGCAGAGGTTGCACTGCACAGTTATATTACGTTCTCCCTTCTCTTTCTTTTACGTGAAATGCTGTTTGAATTTCCAGGATAGAAAAGCATTCCTGCCCTGGCTCTGTTGTGCCGGCTCTGGCACCTGCTCCTGTTCCGACTCCATTAGCAGCTACTGATCACGCAAATAGCTCATTTTTATTCGTTTTCATGTTGGGCTTCTGGGAAATGCATCAAGTTGCCTTAATTTATTTAGAGAGTGAATAAACTTGTGAAACAGAGAAGTACCGTCATGTAATCCATTGATTTCAACAATGTAACTGTATTCTGAATACCATCTATTTAAATTGCAACTGTAACGGAATACAGTTACTCATAATTTGTATTCTAAATACGTAACGCCGGTACATGTATTCCGTTACTCCCCAACACCGGGTACTGCTACAGTTGTTATGGCAACTGGTAAGTATATATCAGTGTAGTAGCTAGTCTACTCCCGTCATGAACTGCATTACCACTCGTTTGATCTACGTGAGGAAATATAGAAACCCATGGCCAAGTAAACACAACATTAACTTTAGGTTGTATACATGGTATTAAAAATGTAAACATAATTTAAGTTTAATCAAAATTAATTTGCCTTCTCGCTGGAAGAAGACCACTCGTGAATAACTCACAATTGTAACCATAGTAACATGTCACAACATTCGATAATGTTCAGTTTTGGTACTGGAACCGGTAGAAATGCAGGCCGGTGCTGAAAGGCACCAGCACCAGCTCCAGCACTGGCACGGCCTTGGTGGAAATGAGGTATGAGAGAGCTCTTAAGACTTACGTCTTGTAAAATGGCAACTCTCCCGACAGAATGAAGAACCACATTTAAATCGGGCCTAAGCACGCCCCTACAATTGGCACTGTTACGAGCCAGCTCAAGGCACGAAACAAGAAGGGGAGGCCACGCAGAATTTAGGTTAGTGATAAATAATAATAATAATAATATATTTATTAATGATTTTACAAGTTTATATAGTTATTTAATAATTATAGCAAACGTGTGGTGAAGATCAGTGTTGTGGAGAGAAACAAAAGATGTACTGTAAAGTCAATTAACTGGTAATATAAACAAACGACGACGATAATCCAAAACCAACGACAACGACAACGACAATCCCAAAACCAATTCACTATCCAAATCCAACGATAATCAAAATCCAACGACCAATCCAACGCTCTCCCGACTGCCATCTGATCAGGGCTTCTGTAGCCCAACCAATCATGGGTTACACCTGGGGTACACCTGCTTCCCATTACCTGCTAATGAAACAGAGACAGAACAGATATGCAAATATCCTGGGGCGGGGCCTAGACCCGCCAGGGTCGTAACAGCACAAACCAAAATACAATTATAGGGGTGTCTCAGGCACGTGAAACCATGAAGCTTTAACAGCTACTAAACTAAATTCCACATAGCTGGAAAATTGCACAGTAACATAAGTAAAAAAAAATTTTACACAAACCAACAGAAGACACGACACGGTTAGACAAACAATATGACATTGATGTGAGATTTTAAACTAAATAAACAGAACATTTAACAAAAGACAATTTATGGTGTGGTTATTTAAACTGTAGAGGTGTAATGGTTGACGAAAGTGCTTGCAACATTCACCGTTGATGGGAAAAACGTCATCACCAGCAACGGGAATCACGGAAGTTGAATGATGAATGATCGGGTTAACAAACATAACAACGGTATATGGACACTGATAACAGACATGCAACACATAAAGGCAAACATTTGCACCTGCTTACATGTCTATATATGTATTACTGCTGTGACGGTCGCCATGCGTACCGTCACAGTGTGTATGTGTCTCTTTGTGTGTCTGTCTCTTTGTGTGTGTGTCTCTGTGTGTGTGTGTGTCTCTGTCTCTGTGTCTATTTGTGTGTGTGTCTCTTTGTGTGTATGTCACTTTGTGTGTGTCTGTGTGTGTGTTTACGTTAAGGGAAGTTTGAACATTATTCCCAGCATGCTCTCTGATATGTGATGATAATGTGGTTGCCAGGGCGATGAGAAACACGACACCTGGATCTTCTGTCTGGCCGTTCTACTCAGCAGCACTCTGGTCTACAACAGCTTGGGCATCATCGACAACAACGCCCTGGAGAAACTGCAGTATCCTTTCACACACACACACACAGACACACAGACACACACACACACACACACACACACACACAGACACACAGACACACACACACACACACACACACACATACCCATACATATACCCATACAGGATCTTGTACTCCTGCATTACATGTGAAACCGGTCACATTTTCCTGAACAGCGCCCCCAACAGGTACGTGATGGAACTGACGGAGCACATCAAGGTGAAGTCGAGCGAGCATGACCAGACCACTGGGCTGATGCGGGTCTTCCCCTCCTTCGTGTGGACGGTCAGAGACTTCACTCTGGAGCTGGAGCTGAAGGGCAAACCCATCACTGCCGATGAGTACCTGGAGAACGCCCTGAAGCTGAAATCAGGTGAGACACAGGCGGGCACACACGCACACACACAAGCACACAGACATACTAACACAAACACAAACACACACACACACACAAACACACAGTTAACCACACACACAGTTACACACGCACAAACATACTCACATAACACACACACACACACACACACACACACACACACGGATGAATGGTTTATGAAGTGTTGTTGTGTTGTTGTTTGTTTTGAACAGGCTCCTCTGCTGAGGTCATGAGACAGAACCAGCTGCGCCAGGGCCTGAGGGACTTCTTCGCTCCGAGGCGCTGCTTCGTGTTCGACCGCCCGGCCAACGCCAAGAACATGAGGCGCATGGAGGAACTCACGGACGCAGACCTGGACCCCTCCTTTGTGGAGGAGGCCCAGAAGTTCTGCAGCTACGTCTTCAGCAACTCCAAGCCCAAAGCCATGAGGGGAGGCCTGGGGGTCACTGGCAGGAGTGGGTATTACTATCACTAATACCCCATGGCTAATGCCCTAGTGTTAATACCCCATCACTACTGCCCTAGTGTTAATACCCCATCACTAATAGCACACAATAGAAAATATCCATTGTTTCCATGGTATCCATTGCTTTTTATTATTCAGTTTCCTTTTTCTGTAAACGATTCTACGTATTTTGGATGAGACTTTTTTCAATATGCTATCTAAAAGTGAATCCGTCGTCTTTAATTTATAGAATGTACAGCAGATAAAAAATTGTACATGAGAGAATTGTTGCAGTCAAAGCTTTACTAATAACATTAAATTGCTGCCAGTGATGAACAGAATAGCCAACATATATGACTTTTGGTTCCAAATACAGAGCTGCAGTAAGAAAGTATTTGGCCATGTCCTCATCAACATCACATCTAATGCAGGGTTCCCGCGGGTCCTTAAAAAGTCTTAAAATGTCTTAAATTAAAATTCGGGTAATTAAGGTCTTAAATTGTCTTAAATTTCACGTAAAGTTGCTGTAGGTATTAATTTTTTCGCCGGTGCGCTTAATGACGATGAGAAAGCACAGTGGCGCATCGTAAAACATCTAATAGTTGATTAATTTAGTATTGTGTGAATTGAGTCTCCGCAATTTAATAGCTGTTTACGGTAGGTCGGCTACAGCTGCGTGTCGCCATTACGCGGTTGTCGATGTGAGGTTCAAAATGCAAAGAAGATGGGGTAGTGCAACGCAGATTTCGGTGCTTCATTTCGGTGCCTGAGCCAATTGAACACGGTCGCTAGGCAGATTCCGTGGGGCACATGTAAAACTGCCCCAGCTCCCAATGTAAACTTTTTCCTGTGTCGCTCACGCTCATTGGTGTTTTCATAGCAACAGTCTTATGACAGTGAAGAGCAGGCAGCATTTCACAGAGCAAGCACAAACAGAACTAGCCAATCAACCTTTTAACAGAGAAAATACCGAAAGGTAAACGGTCAAAAGTGTGGCTGTATTTCGCACAAAAAGATTAAAACATCGCGACGTGCAGCAAATGCAACAAAACAATTGCGTGAAAAGAGGGGAGAGAAGGCAAGAGTCAACGGCAGATCAGCAACCGAAGACTGAAAAATAAACGGAGATGACAGCTAAAGGTAGTCTCTTAAAGGGGCAGTACACATTTTCTCGTACTCAGTGTGTTCAAGTAACAAGATTAACTATAAACAAGATAGAAAAGATAGGTATAAACAAATCATAAAATGGTGAAATTTCATGAAATAAATGCAAACAAAATAATACATTTTTGACTCCAATAATACTATTTTTGCAAAAGAAGTTTGAAGCTGTTTTTTGTATTTATTTATATTTATTTAAGTATACTATAAACTGTTGTTTACAGTTAATATAATGTTCATAGTTTGAAGTTAAAAAGTTTGAAGCTGTAGTTGGAAGCCAAGTGTTTTGTATGTATTTATATTTATAATATACTTTAAACAGTTAATATATTGTTCAATTTGAAGAAAAAAAATTGCCTTGGCAATAAAAAAAGCCTTTCTTTAATGTCGTCAATCGTCGCTTTGTGCTTTAAAAAAAGTATCGGTTCAGGCACCGTTTATGCACCGGTATCGTTTTAAAAGTATCGGTTTAGCACCGGTATCGGAAAAAACCCAAACGATACCCATCCCTACTAACGACGATACAAGTTCAGACGCCACCTCTCAGTCGGCTGTAACAAGTTTCATTTCACCGCCAGACACCCAAAAGGCAGAGGTACTGTGGGTTCTCCATACTGTGACGAGGCACAATTCATTTAAATCTAACAATGACATACGTGGCGTCTTTGCTGCCATGTTCCCCGATTCGCAGCTTGCAAAGTCATTCACCTGTTTTGAAAAAAAAACGGCATATGTCGCCAAATATGGCATCGCTTCATTCATCAAGAAGGAGCTATCGTGCAGCGTTAGTGAGAAACCATATGTTGTCATGTTTGACGAAAGTATGAATAAAACGACAAAGAGCAAACAAATGGACCTTCATTTGCGATTCTGGACTACTGATGATGAATTTGGGATGTTACAAAACAATGGACCTCTCTTTTCATTGGTTTCTCTCATGAAGAGTCATGTGATAACATTAATGTTTTCAAACAGTTATTATTTTCATTATTCGATATGATTCCTTCATGCAATGCATTGTGTTGTTTAGTGTAATCCAAACTTATGTATGTTATGTTGGCTCTGTTCTGCATCACAAAGGAACAAAACAAATGATGCCAACTGTGAGCTTTGATTGTTTACATCTATATTGGCCAAACAGTGTTGGAAGGGTTATTGTCAGTTTTTATACTGTCTAATTTCAAAAAAAGGTCTCATGAAAAAGTATTTTTGCAGAGTTTACACATTTCACATAGTTGATAAAAAATTGAAAACTTTAAGTTTTGATTTCCATTGTAGGAGGCAATAAATTGAGTATTCCAAAGAAATTGTGACATTTTTGGGTCTTAAATTATATTTGTTGAGGTCTTAAAAAGGTCTTAAAAAGCATTACATTTTACTTTTGAAATGGTGCAAGAACCCTGTAATGTGTTGGTCGACCCAATTTTGCACAACTTAAAGGGAAAACTGGTATATTTGAACCTGGGCCCTATTTTCCCCTCTTTTGGGGTCACATTTTTGCTAGGGACAAAAAAAAAAAAGAAATTGGTCAAATACTGAGTTAGGCAACCACAAAAAGGCACAAGGGCAAAAAAACACCCAATTAGAAGAAAAGTGATAGGTCCAACATTAGGCACTTACAAGTGTTTTCCAGAATTTCCCCATGGGATTAACAAAGTTTGTATCTATCTGTCTATCTATCTAACTAGTGTTCAACATAAATGTAAGTTAGCCAGTTAGCCAGTCAACCAGTTAGCCAGTCAACCAGTTAGTCAGCCAACCCAAAAGCCACATATTTAGAAGATTAGCGTTAATGGGTTGGTAATGTGAGCCTTTGCCCGAGGAGTTAGCCAAAGAATTTCCTTTGTCAATGACTTGACCGGTAATAATTAATTGATAACTGGTAATTGTTTTGTCAGCTTGAAGGCCTCAACTTTTCATATTAGCAAGCTACGGTTTGCAATGTTAAAATAACGTTCACAAGCCTGACTTGCTGTTTAACTGTTCACTGTCACTCAGCACGTATGTAGGTGACACAGCTTTGAGTCAAAAGCAATATCAAGGTGTGTGTAGTAACCTTTTTGTGGCAAGTGGTTAGTTAAGGTTAGTGAGGGTTAGCTGGTCTGTAATGGGTGTGTGTGTTAGTAATAGATAGCTGGTCTGTAATGTGTGTGTGTGTGTAATAGATAGCTGGTCTGTAATGTGTGTGTGTTAGTAATAGATAGCTGGTCTGTAATGTGTGTGTGTGTATTCGGGTTAGCTGGTCTGTAATGTGTGTGTGTTAGTAATAGATAGCTGGTCTGTAATGTGTGTGTGTGTATTAGGGTTAGCTGGTCTGTAATGTGTGTGTGTTAGTAATAGATAGCTGGTCTGTAATGTGTGTGTGTTAGTAATAGATAGCTGGTCTGTAATGTGTGTGTGTGTGTGTGTATTCGGGTTAGCTGGTCTGTAATGTGTGTGTGTTAGTAATAGATAGCTGGTCTGTAATGTGTGTGTGTGTATTAGGGTTAGCTGGTCTGTAATGTGTGTGTGTTAGTAAGAGATAGCTGGTCTGTAATGGCATCTCTGTTGTCCTGCAGTGCTGGGCAGCCTGGCAGAGACGTATGTGGAGGCGATCCGCAGCGGGCAGGTGCCGTGTCTGGAGAGCGCAGTGGAGTCCCTGGTGATGATCCAGAACGGCCGCGCCATCACAGACGCTCTGCAGTTCTACCGGAGTGAGATGGAGCGCTGGGTGCGCTTGCCCTCCGAGACACAGGAGGCGCTGTCTGAGATCCACGCTGCCGCAGAGAAACACGCCGTCGACATCTTCGTCAGAGGATCCTTTAACGACCACGAACACAAGTACCAGCTGGAGCTCCTGGTACACACACACACACACACACACACACACACACACACACACACACACAAACACTCATACACACACACACACACACAAACAAACACTCATATACACACACACACGCACACACACACTCATACACACACACACACTGTAACGGTCTGACTATCTAATGTAGAGAGGTTTAGTAGATTCGTGGCTACCACCAGTCAGTCCTCTTACAAAAGAATTCAGCATTCATCACAATTTTTAGTTTTTTACTGAACCCTTCAATGACACAGGTGAATATTTGACAATGAATTAAGATAATCAATCACTTAAATAAACAAAACAACATCAAAGCACGTTTACACAATTCTTTTATTTTTGTCCACTAGTCCGTGCGCTTTTCAGTTGGTCTTTCTCAGCCCACTCAGCTGAGTGCACAAATCCCAACAGTTCAGTCCGTGTTGTTGGCAAATTTACTAAATCATACCATTCCAACCTGAACCCAACATTTCCATGAACATATAAGCTAGAAAACATATAGAGGAAAAGGGTAGCACAGTCCCGTTTTAATAACACTTTGGATTTCCCCCTTTCCATGTTAAAATTTCGGGAGACGAAAATAAACATGGGCTCTCAGCAGACACCCAACGAACAAATCAAAAATAATCAGGGCCTACGTCTTGTTTGGATTCAGTGCACTATTCAGTTCGTGTCTTTCTCAGCCCGCTTAGCTGAAAGCATGAATCCCAACAGTTCAGTCCGTATTGTTGGCAAATTTACGTTAGTTAAACAGAAGAAAATAAAACATGGGCTCTCGGCAGACACCCAACGAACAAATCAAAAATAATCAGGGTCTACGTCTCCGTCAGTCAGACTGTGTCCTGCTGTGTGAGGGTTTGGAGATGCTGTCCTATGCCCGTGGAGCATGATAACCGCGATGGCTGTTAGTTGAAGGTTAATATTTCCTCAGGTGAAGAGTCGGAGATCTTGGTAAAGCAATATACAATTGTCCAGGTTTTAAACTGCCTGCAATTATTTGTCCTACGTCTCTCCTTGTTCAATCGACTCTCTCCCTTTTCACAACACGGGAATGGCTTTATAACTTCACTAATTAGGGGTGGAACACTGGCTGGTGCCCGTCACTTGCACTCAGAGAATTTGGGCGCGTTGGGGAAATTCAGACTCTTCATGAACTGCGCAATTTCATGACCGTCACAACACATACACACACACTCGGTCACACACAAACTTACACTCTGACATATGTCAACAAACTTGATGAACAAACCCACTTTAAGCCAGGAATTCCAGGACACAGGGCTACAGGCCAATAGTGGTCAGCCAATAAGGTCTTTGTAAGTAGGGTGGAAGGGCACACAGCAAAAAGGGCACACAGCAAAAGGCACACTGGGTATCAACATCTAACCCACACACTAGATTAGGAAAAGTATAGCACTCCATAACACAAAATAGGCTACACACTAATAGCACACAGCACTTCAGTCTTCCCCCGTGCACATAAAGACCACTGAGCCTCTACCAGTCACTCCTATCTGACCCGCCCCCAACGCTAACACCTGTCTAGGCAGGCAGGCACACAGACAACATAAAAAGAATGTCCGTTCGGTCGGGGTCCCTCCCGATCGAACCAATAAAAATAAGAAAAAACAGCCAAAACAAGGCTTAGGTCAGTCAGGCTGTAACACCAGTCCACCTGGGTATAAGGCCGGTGGGAAGTCCTCTTGCCACAATACGGACTTTTAGTTTGGCGCACGACCAGTGTCTTTAAGTTCCTCAAGGGTGGTCTATACTCGCTTGGTTTATACTCGCTGACACTTTTGAAATGGTCGCCGACAGAAAAAATAAAGTGTCGCTCAGGCTGTTGTGTTTATACTTCCGGCGAACAGTCGCCGCCTACGTCATAAATGGAGTGGCGCCAACGGCATTTTTCTGCCATTACATTGTTGACTTTTTGAAAATCAACGGCGCGTGCCGTCTATCTAGCTAATCACACTAGCGTGATTAAAGAGTGTCTAATAGTATATATGCGCTTTAACAGGCAAACTTATCTCCATCATGGTAGGTATTATTTGTGGAGGAAGCAATCTATAATAAAAGTATATGCTTATCTAACATACACAGCCCGCTGTTCCGAAATTGTGAGCACAGCAATGTGAATCACTATAGCCCACATGCACATCCCAATTAATTGATTACACAGTTATAAACCTATAAATGCACAACCAATTTCACAACCATGAACTTTAATTCAAAATATTATTATACACACATGACATTTGCATCGCGATGATAAAAAAAAGTTTTATGATAGCCAACTTTCAGAGCAAAAAACTTGCATCTTTCTAAATAGCCTAGGTTAATAATAATAATAATAATAATAATAGACCTACGTCAAACAAGTCAAATAAAGTTGTGGACCAAGAACTGAACTGCTGCCCAGTATTCCGGCAGCGTGCGAAACCCTTGATTGTAATCCCGTTTGAGACGCGCAATTCTCCTCTCCAGGCGCCTAAACTTTCATGTGGAGGACGCAGCTTAAGCGCAGAGACGCAGAGAAACACAGAGGTGTTTGCCCGTCTCCTAATAAAATTGGTGAAACAAATGCAACATTTGCTGATTAGCCTACCTCTTGTTACCAGCAGGACACACACAACACTTTTCAAAATGGCATTGCATTGAATAAATCAGGCCTATGATGTGCATTGCGCATGCATGCTTTGTCAATGCTTAACAAGATCTGCGTAATGTCCTGCGACAATCTGCCGGTGATTTCCTTCACACGAGTGGTACCCTATATTCAAAACCAGTTAACAAATATTGCCTAGGAAAAGTTATATGCGTAAAGGCCTGGTGAGCGTCTCCACTCCGCTGCGCAAACTAAATTCTCTGTGTGTTTTGTGTTACTTAAAATATTTCTAAATTATGCCGGAGCCTGCACTTACATTTAGTCATTTAGCAGACGCTTTTGTCCAAAGCGACGTACAAGGGAGAGAACAGTCAAGCCAAGAGCAATAAAAAGCATGGTGTAACAATAAATACTACTTTACATAAGAAAATAGAAAAACGACACAGAAAGAAAAATAAGTGCAGGAATGTAACTGCTGAAGTGCAAGTTAAGCGCTAGTCAGGTGCCAGTTAAGAAGGGAGGTGCTCTCTGAAGAGTTGGGTCTTCAAAAGCTTCTTGAAGGTAGAGAGGGACGCCCCTGCTCTGGTAGTACTAGGCAGTTCGTTCCACCAACGTGGAACTACAAATGAGAATAGTCTGGATTGCCGTGCTTGCACAGACGGCAGTGCCAAACGACGCTCACTAGACGAGCGCAGCGTCCTGGGTGTAACATTTGCCCTTACAAGAGCATTTAGGTAGGTGGGAGCAGAACCAGCAAGCACTCTGTAGGCAAGCATAAGTGACTTGAACTTAATGCGAGCAGCTACTGGCAGCCAGTGGAGCTCAATGAGTAGCGGGGTGACGTGTGCCCTTTTCGGTTGGTTGAACACCAGACGCGCCGCCGCGTTCTGGATCATCTGTAGTGGTTTCACCACGCAAGCCGGCAGGCCCGTTAGGAGGGCGTTGCAGTAGTCCAGGCGGGAACTCACCAAGGTTTGCACCAGCAGCTGGGTGGCATACTGGGTTAGGTACGGCCTGATTTTGCGGATGTTGAATGTGGTCCGTGAAAGTCAGTTGGTCATCAATAATGACCCCGAGGTTTCTTGCTGTTTTGGATGGAACAAGAGATAGAGAGTCAATATTGATATTGATGTTATGGTGGATGACCTGTTTGGCTGGGAAGACCATCAGTTCCGTTTTGGCCAGGTTCAGCTGAAGGTGGTGATTTTTCATCCATGTGGATATATCAGCCAGACAGTCCGAGATTCGCGCCGAGACCGTGGTGTCCTCAGGAGGGAAAGACAGAAACAGTTGAGTATCATCGGCATAACAGTGATAGGAAAACCCATTCGAGCGGATGATAGGGCCCAACGAGGTGGTGTAAATGGCAAAGAGAAGTGGTCCCATCACCGAGCCTTGGGGCACCCCAGTGGTGAGGAGGTGAGGTACAGACAGCTGACCTTGCCAAGACACGTTGAACGAGCGCCCAGTGAGGTAGGATTCAAACCAGGAGTGCGCATTGCCAGAAATGCCCATACTTGACAGTGTGGACAGAAGGATGCGGTGGTTGACTGTATCAAACGCAGCTGATAAGTCAAGCAGGACGAGAGCCGAGGATTGAGCTGCTGCTCTAGCTGGTTTTAAGGCCTCCATTACAGACAACAGGGCTGTTTCGGTGGAGTGACCGCTTTTGAATCCAGACTGGTTTGGATCGAGGAGATTGTTCTTTGACAGGCACTCGGTAACCTGTTTGGAAGCTGCCCTCTCAATGGTTTTAGAAAGGAGCGTGAGAAGTGAGACCGGTCGATAGTTTTCTACCTGAGTGGGATCGAGAGACGGCTTCTTGAGCAGCGGCGTTACCCGAGCCACTTTGAAAAGAGAAGGAAATGTTCCAGAATTAAATGAAGCATTAATCACCTGTATTATTGCCGGTAAGACGGCAGGCGATATGGCTTGAAGGATGTTGGATGGGATGGGGTCCAGCGGGCATGTCTTTGGACGGCTGCCTGTTAGGATTTTGGAGACCTCACTCTCGCTGAGAGGGATGAAAGAAGGAAATGATGAGCCATTGACAGTTGCGCCCTTAGGGGGGGGAGACAGTTGGTCAAACTGTTTCCCGTTGGCTGCCACTTTTTCTGTGAAAAAGGAAGCAAAGTTATCAGCAGTGAGGTTAGTAGCTGGGGGAGGAGGAGGAGGGTAGAGCAGAGTTTTGAAGGTGGAGAATAGTTTCCGAGCGTCAGTTGCACCGTTGATCTTGTCATTGAAAAAATCTTCTTAGCAGCAGTGATGCTGGATGAGAAGGAGGCCAGCAGTGTCTGGTAGCTTGCAAGATCGTCCAGTGCTGCAGATTTGTGCCACTTTCTCTCAGCCGCTCTGAGATTGGAGCGCTGCGTTCGGAGGGTATCACTCAGCCACGAATGAGACTGGGTAGATCGAGCAGGTCTGGTGGAAAGTGGACACAAACTGTCCAAGCATGAGCTCAGAGTGGAGCAGAGAGATTCTGTGGCATCATCGACACCTAGTGAGGAGAAAGTGGATAAAGGTGGATGAACAGAAGAAACCAGAGAGGAAAAGTGGGTGGGAGAGAGGTTGCGGAGGTTGCGCCGGAACGAGACCATCGGAGGGGGGACAGAGGGTTGCTCAATGAGCCGAACATTGAAGCGAATGAAAAAGTGGTCGGAGAGATGCAGAGGGGTTACCGTTAGGTTGTCCGTGGTGCAGTTCCGAGCAAGGATGAGGTCAAGCTCTTTTCCTGCTTTGTGAGTTGGGGGAGTGGGGACCTGTTGTAGGTCGAACAAGTGAACCAGGGTCCGAAAGTCAGCGTTGGGATTGTCTAGGTGGATGTTCATGTCGCCAAGGATGAGTGTTGGACACTCGTGGTCAGGGATGGATGACAGCAGGGTGTCCAGCTCATGGACGAAATCACCCAGTTGTCCTGGTGGACGGTAGATGACAATCACATAAGTTTTAACAGGAGCAGTTACCATAATTGCATGATATTCAAAGGAGGCATACCTGTTTGAAGGCAGCAGTGGAGTGAATTTCCAGTTGTCTGAAATCAGCAGCCCCGTTATAAAATAGGGTGATATTGAATTGAATGAAACCCAAAAAAGGACTGTATTACTGGTAAATGAAATAGGTGACAATCGCCACAGGTCTGTCCGGTTAGAACAAGAATGGATGCCAATGTTCCAATGATTACTGATTTATTGCACACACACATGAAGTGAAGACATGAAGTGGTTGATGAAAGAATGATGCCCGTGAATATAATTATCTTCGTAACCGACTTATATTCATTGGCTGACAATGATCGAATGATCCGTGAATATAACTATCCGTGTAAAGGA
This sequence comes from Clupea harengus, assembly GCF_900700415.2. Taxonomy (NCBI): domain Eukaryota; kingdom Metazoa; phylum Chordata; class Actinopteri; order Clupeiformes; family Clupeidae; genus Clupea; species Clupea harengus. Next base: position 18,583 of record NW_024879660.1, on the reverse strand, counting down.
CTTATATCCAACATGAATCCTTGAATGATTGAAGACCATGAACCGTGAATGACAGTGAACTGACTGATAGAATCTGTGATTTGAACGGTGGAATGAATGGAAGAATTATCCGTGTAAAGGACTTCTAACACACATGAATCCGTGGTTTCTATGGAAATAATATATAACAAATATATACAAATATTAACAATCAAATACGACAAGAATGAAACAGTATATACACTATGAATATTACGGCTATGATTAACTACGGATATGTTCCTTTCACACCGTGCCGCGTAACAGTGAACATTCCATTTATCCCGTAATAACAGTTACTGATTGAAGTGACAGTAACAAGTGAAATACAAATTATACAGATGACACATATCACAAACACTCACATTCTCAATGACGCACGGCAAGAATAATCGCGAATGTCTCTGAATTGAACTGATGAACTCCCGATGGCTGATGCTCCTCTCCAACTGCTTACTTGACCCACACCTTGGCCAGAGGAGGGTCGGCCTTATATAGTGGAGAGGGGGAGTGAGAACAAGTCCAGGCTAGCTCTGAGAAACCCAGCATGGGGTTAACCATCTGGTCAGTGAAATTCCACTGTGCACGAGCCCCACAGGATTCTGGGATCAACTGATAGGCTGACCTCTGCCTGGACCCCAGGTCCCGTGGTGGCTTGCACAGCTGGATGCAACTGGTGAGACGGCCCTTTTTAACACCCGTCCCACCTCCACGACCAGATGGCCGGGGAGTATGGGAGAATGCATAGTTGGTGGAGAGTGCTGCCGGGATAGCATTGTTTTCAGGTTTGATCCATGTTTCGGTGAGAGCTAAAAGCCCTAGAGAGAGGTGGTTGGCATAACCTGAGATGAAATCAGCTTTTTTGACTGCAGACCGACAGTTCCACAGGCCAACAGAGAAAGAGGTTACAGTAGATGCGGTTTGTTGAAGTGAGCGGAGGTTACCCAGGTTGCGCTGCCGTCTGCTGCGCTGAGATCTTTTTTTGACAACCAGTGACAACAGAGATGCTATTGTGACACATGGCTATGGCAGAATCTAAAAGTTTACCTTGTTTGTGATCCTTGTTTCGGTGGACTTGTACAGGTTGACTTGCTTGTCTTTACCCAAAAAGGTCTTGTACAGGTAGACTTGCATGTCTTTACCCAAAAAGGTCTTCACACGAAAAGGGCTGACACTTCCGCTGACGCTTCAGCACCAGTCCTATTAAAATAGCAGGCTCACTGATTGCCTCCGGCTGAAGGCACCCCGAGATTCTGATTACACAAAGGCAGCTGATTGCTGTAGGTGTGGCTTGACAAACCAGCAAGTGAGTGAAACTAGATTGCCAAACAGGGTAATTGCCAAGATAGTGCAAATACAGAGTAATCTAAGTACAATCTAACTAGCACAGCAGTACAAATACACAAACACAGTCCTTAAAGCTCTCTAGCTTTCCAGCATCCCTGTTGAGGACTATGTGTAAAACATTAAAATTCCTCCCACGGACTGCAGCAAACACACCAGTGAGCTGGCCTCTTGCATTCTTCACCTTGCACACGCACTTTTTGCCACCCCACCACAAACATGAATCCGGCACCACTGGTTGGAACAAAGGCATTTCGGAACAGAGGGTTTAATTTTGTAAAGATATTTCGGACTATTTTTCGGAATATTGAGCTTTCGGAACACTGGGCAGTCCCCCAGTCAGACTGACGTTTTGCCTGGTCATAGCTCATCATTGCCTGCGAGCTAATGACCACTACAACAGGGACATAGCAATAACGTTTCCTGCACAACTCCTATCCTTCAAACTGCCAAGGCATTATTGAACAGGTTGTTAAACTTTTGGAGTCAGGTAGCCGCCGAGCGCCTGTTTTATTGTGTATGTGTTTTTCAGATGTGGGTAAAGCTGCTGTGTGTGCTGCTGTACCAAATAATGCCTTTCATCAGTGTTTTAAGAATGTTTTAGCACTTTGACACTCTGTTTACGTTACCGCCAGTGAAAGCACTATCCATGTTTCTGATCGCTTTCTCGTTGACCTGTCTACTTTCCCAATACAATAGCCGAAGTAACAGTATACAGTATATATTCGCCAATGGTGTGTGTGCGCGCCTCATGCCTCATGACTAGTAACTAGCTCGCACTATAGGACCCATCATATCTACCTTACGCCACTGACAAGGGCCCGTCATAATAGCCTGCACCGGGGCCTGTTGTAACTAGGTTACGCCACTGTGACGACATCAGCGCCAGTAGAAATTTCTCCATGTAGCCGACAATTCCAAGCGACGGTTAAAGGTGTCGACCATGACGTAATTTCTGTCGGCTACCATTTCAAAAGTGTCTGCGACATAAGTATAAATTGGGCTTTACTTTTACGCCTGGTAGCGTCTGTTGGCATGGGGACGATGCGGTTTCCCCAACCTGGATGACGTCACCCTCAGGATTCCCGGAAACGTCAGTAGTTTGGTTTCGTGCGGCTTTCGAATCTGTGAACAACAAATAAACCGTGAGCTCTCAATGGCCAACAACCACGACAGCCTACTCACACTGCAATTGATCGTTTAAACCAACGTTCCTGTGGATACGTTTGAGAGCGCCGAACAATATATCTGTTTAGATGTCTCCCAACTCACGCTCCCTCGGGACCCAGGCGTTGTAGTCAGCGTTGTACCAGTCTGCGGCGGCAATGGAAGTGGTGCAGATAACAGCCGCAGATCCCGCAGCCCGTAGCCTTGGCTCTGTCATGTACTCCCCAAATTTCACCAGCATGTCTCCTGGCCTATGCCTCATCTGTACTGGACTTTATCAACACCAACATCAACAGTGTCACCACCCTCAAACAAATCACCACTTTCCCTAATCAGAAGCCATGGATGAACAGGGAGGTCCGCCTTTTGCTGAAGGCACGCGATATTGCTTTCAGATCAGGTGACACCCAGGCCTACAGTTCATCCAGGGCCGACCTGAAGAGGGGCATCAAAAAGGCCAAGCACAGCTACAAGCTCAAGATTGAAGAGCACTTCAATAACAACTCTGACCCCCGACGCATGTGGCAAGGCATCCAGGCCATAACGGACTATAAACCCACCAACACCTCCCCCCAAACCAGCGAAGCATCACTCCCTGATGAGCTTAACAGCTTTTATGCACGATTCGATAGGGACAACCAGGAGGCGGCCATCAAGGCTGTACTCACTACAGACAACCAGCCCCTCACACTCTCCTCCACCGACGTGTGTGCTGCACTGAGCAGGACTAATGCACGAAAGGCTGCACGAAAGGCTGCTGGCCCTGATGGCATCCCTGGACGGGTGCTCAGGGCCTGTGCTGGGCAGTTGACTGAGGTCTTGACTGACTTATTCAATCTGTCACTGGCCCAAGCAGCTGTCCCCACATGCTTCAAGACCACCTCCATCGTGCCGGTGCCAAAGCACTCTAGCGGCTCATCTTAAAACATGCCTACCACCCACACTGGACCCCCTCCAATTCGCCTACCGCCAGAACAGGAGCACGGAGGATGCCATCTCCACGGCACTACACTCCGCCCTTTCCCACCTGGACAACAGTAACACCTACGTGAGACTGTTGTTCATAGACTTCAGCTCTGCATTTAACACCATAATCCCCTCCAAACTGATCACTAAACTCAGTGATCTAGGCATCAACACCTCCCTCAGCAACTGGATTCTGGACTTCCTAACCAACAGACCCCAGTCTGTCAGGTTAGACAACAACACCTCCTCAACCCTCATCCTGAACACTGGTGTCCCACAGGGCTGCGTGCTGAGCCCTCTCCTCTACTCCCTCTTCACCCACGACTGCACAGCTGTACATGGTTCTAATACCATTGTAAAGTTTGCAGACGACACAACGGTGATTGGCCTCATCAGCAACAACGATGAGCCTACAGGGAGGAGGTTCAGCACCTGGCAGAGTGGTGTGCCAATAACAACCTGGCTCTCAACACCAAGAAGACCAAGGAGCTCATTGTGGACTTCAGGAGGACCAAAGGTGGCGCACACACCCCGATCTGTATCAACGGGACGGAGGTGGAGCGTGTCGCCAGCTTTAAATTCCTGGGTGTCCACATCTCCGAGGACCTCTCTTGGACCCTCAACACCTCAACCATAGTCAAGAAGGCTCACCAGCGTCTCTTCTTCCTGAGGAGATTGAAGAAGGCCCATCTGTCTCCTCTCCCGTTGCACCATTGAGAGCATCCTCACCAACTGCATCTCAGTCTGGTATGGCAGCTGCTCTGTTGCGGACCGCAAAACACTCCAGAGGGTAGTGAAAACTGCCCAACGCATCACTGGCTCCCCACTCCCCACCATCGATGCTGTCCAGCGCAAGAGATGTCTGCGGAAGGCGCGCAGCAACGAGAAGGACAGCTCCCATCCCAACCACAGACTGTTTGCCCTCCTCCCCAGCAGGCTCAGGAACAGCTTCTTCCCTGCGGCTGTCACCCTGTTGAACTCTGCACCACGGTGATAGTTCCCCCTGGCTACCCCCTCACACTCCTTCCTGTATTCCCCTCTCTACCCTGGCTTGACTGCCACACACCTACCTCCAGCCACTGAACATTTGCACTAAATTGTTCATTGTATGTATCTATTTATGTTAAATTGTTGTCATCCATATTCATCGTACTTATATCTTATCATGTCTCCTACCTCATTTATAACTTTATAACCTCTACTGCCACCTTCACCTGTACTTCACCTGCACTTTACATATATCTATATATCTATATCACATCTGCACTAATCACCTTTATTGCTGCTCATGTTCTTACTGCTCATACCACTTATATCTTATGTCATACTGTATATACCATATTTATCTATATTTATATTACCATTTGCAAATACTCTGCACTCTTCTACTTTGCACTTCTGGTTAGATGCTAACTGCAATTCGTTGCCTCAGTACCTGTACTCTGTGCAATGACAATAAAGTTGAATCTAATCTAATCTAATCTATATCCCGTCTCCCGCATCTTGCCGCTGTAAGTCTCTTTATCCCCACCTCCATTATTGTTCAGCCAATCTGTGCTGTGGCCGTCCAACCCCCCTGAATGCCTACAGCTGTGTCTTATTAGGTAATCAGTGGATCAGTCTGGCCATGAGAGGGTAAAAGACAGGGCAAAAGAAAACACGGACCCCGTGCTGGGTACTGTACAGTTCATAATACAGAGTAAACATTTTATTAGTCCACAAAGCCACTCCCAACATTCAAGCACAAGTTCTGCATAAACCATAAACATATAAGACATCTCATAAAAACACAGGACCCACAGGACATATACACACTCACACACCCACATACACACACACACACACACTCTCTCACACACACACACATACACACTCATACACATAGCCTTTAGTCTCAGGTCTTTTCTGTCTCTCTATCTCTCTCACACACACACACACACACACACACAAACACACACACACAAACACACAGACACACATACACACTCATACACACAGCCTTTAGTGTCAGGTCTTCTGTGTCTCCATAGGGGAGTGTGTTGAAGGAGTGTGTTGAGTCTCAGGTCTTCTCTGTCTCCAAAGGGGAGTGTGTTGAGTCTCAGGTCTTCTGTGTGTGTCCATAGGGGAGTGTGTTGAAGGAGTGTGTTGAGTCTCAGGTCTTCTCTGTGTCTCCATAGGGGAGTGTGTTGAAGGAGTGTGTTGAGTCTCAGGTCTTCTGTGTGTGTCCACAGGGGAGTGTGTTGAAGGAGTATGAGGAGTGGTGTGGGCGTAACGTGGAGGAGTCGCGGCGTGTGTGCCGAGCCGTCCTGTCCCGTGTGTTCGCCCCCCTGGAGGAGGCTGTGACGGGGGGGGCCTTCATGCAGCCGGGGGGGTATAAGGCCTTCCAAACTGCCCTGGACAACGCCATTCACCTCTACAGAGAAGAGAAGGGCAAAGGACTCCTGGTAGGAACTGTGCATGTGTGATTACGTGTGTGTATGTGTGTGTGTGGTTATGTGTGCGTGTGTGGTTATGTGTGTGTGTGTGTGTGTGTGTGTGTGTGTGTGTGCAGGGTGTCAGCGGGGTTTTAAAAAAGTATTAAAAGGTGATAAATCAAAATTGCCAAATTTAAGGCCATTAAAAGTGTTAAATGTTTTTTTAAATAGGTATTATTTTTTCAAGTGTCCTATTCTGATTGAAATTCTATCTTCTAAAGTTCGCGTTAATTCGTTTAAATGCGGGCTTTAGCAAAACTGAGCACATCAAAGATCTTCCGTATCAATCCTGAAGTCTCAACTTTGTATGTTTGATGCTGACGTCATATTCAGTGGTCGTTCGACATCTCAAACACTGCGCGCTTCAACTGGGTAGCCAACTGGCTGGCTTACGTTTTTGACTTGTTTAGGCATATCTTCAACGTCCAGACAACCATCGTTGTCGTCATGGGCAAATGCAAGTTTTCTGACAGCTGGGTGTAGTAGGGAATAACCGGCAGGCTTATTGTTCGGTTTGTAAAAAAAACATCAATGTCAACTGGATGGGAGCTAATGCACTTCGGTCGCATATGCAATCCACTAAACATAAAAATGGAATGCGCGGTCGGCGTGTTTCCCGACCCTGACATCGCAAAGTCATTCACGTGTGGTAAAGACAAAACTGGCTACATCATCAGATTTGGATTAGCATCGTTCTTCAAAAAACAGCTTGTTGATGGCATCAACAAGGCTGGGCCATTCGTGTTGATGTTTGCTCATTAGTTCATATTAGGCCTATAGCACACCTTTTCACGTAGTGGATGCCAGTTTGTGAAGTGATATCAGCAACAATTCATATAGCAGATGCCAGTTCATAATGCATCAACAGTTCATGTAGTGAATGCCAGCCAGTGTGCTGGAACTATCTCTCCATTGCACATTTAATGTAGTTTGTTTTATTTTTATTCACAAAATGAAATAAATGTGTGCAATATGTGGTCAACATCAGTGAGTCTCTAAATGTATTATGTTGTGTATAGTGTTATATATGTCAAAATCTCCGTAAACGTTAGAAAGGTCGCCGATTAACACTTGCAACTCAGTGTCGTGATGGTTTTAAAAAAATTCAGAAGGTAGTAAAAAAGGTATTAAAAAGGTATTACATTTAACTTAAGGATTGCTGTATATACCCTGGTGTGGTTATGTGTGTGTGTGATTATGTCTGTGTGTGTGTGTGTGTGTGTGTGTGTGTGTGTGTGTGTGTGTGTGTGTGTGATTATGTGTGTGTGTGTGTGGTTATGTGTGGTTATGTGTGTGTGATTATGTCTGTGTGTGTGTGTGTGTGTGTATGTGTGTGTGTGTGTGTAGTTATGTGTGTGTGATTATGTCTGTGTGTGTGTGTGTGTGTGTGTGTGTGTGTGTGTGTGTGTGATCTAATGTGTGTGTGTGTGTGTGTTACGGCCAGCCTCGCTGACTGCAACATTGAAGACAAAAGAGTCAAAGGGCTCGTGTCTAGGGGGTTTATTTATTTAACAAAAGACTAGTGCCACAGGTTCACAACAGTAGACCTCCGTCTTGGCGTTAGGAGCAGGACGTGAGATCACTCGGTATTAGGCCAGCTGCTCATCCACGGCAGGACACGCTTTATAAAGGAACGACTCCGCCCCCGAACCCAGGTTGCACCTGAAACCTATAAATCAAAAGAAAAGAGCAGGCACAAAGTAAACAGAACTACGCCACCCGGAGGTTAAAGAGGACTGTAACACCTCCACCCCAAAATGGTGACTATAGTCTCCATAACTCGGATATTATTATCCATCGCCAGGCACGACATCCACAACCACGGATGCGTGCAGCACTATTTCAAAACATATATCTGTACAGCTATGCTGTAACAATGACAACAGGCAATGACCAAGCACACCAAAATCAAACATCCAATCATTCGCACAAACATACACAAAACAAAACCATGACATACGGTTCTTTCAAACCGTAGACACGAAGAATAGAGACTACGGTACCCGTGACAGAGCGTCTGCTAAGACGTTGTCGGTTCCCCGCACATGTTTGATCTCAATGTTAAAGGGCTGCAAGATCAAACTCCACCGCATGAGCCGCTGGTTAGCGTTTCTCATGCGGAAAAGAAACCTAAGAGGGTCGTGGTCGCTGTACACAACGACCTTCTCTAAAGCTCCCAAATAGACCTCAAAGTGCTTGACCGCAAGTACAAGGGCTAACGTCTCCTTTTCGATGGTGGAGTACCGCCGTTGCTGGTCGTTAAACTTCCTGGAGAAGTAGCAGACAGGGTGCTGAACCTCTTCAGCACCTGACTGTAGAAGGACAGCGCCAGCACCCTGATCACTTGCGTCAACTGCGAGAAAGAAAAGCTTCGAAAAATCAGGCGCAGCCAACACAGGGGCAGAAACTAACAGTGCCTTGACGTTCTCAAAGGCTTTCCGACACTGTTCAGACCACTGGTACAGCACTTTAGGACTAAGCAGGTCCGACAATGGGGCCACTACCGCGGAGAAGTTTTTGCAAAAACTGCGGTAATATCCCACCATACCGAGAAATCTGCGGAGCTCTCGGCGATCAGCCGGGGCAGGAAAATTGCAGATGGCAGAAACTTTCGCATCCAGTGGACGCACCTGACCCCCTCCCACAACTCGACCCAGGTATGTGACGGTGGCCTTCCCAAAATCGCACTTTGCCAGATTGATGGTAAGCCTGGCAGCAGAGAGTCGACAGAACAACTCACGAACTTGGTCAATATGTTCAGACCAAGTAGCACTAAAAAGGACTACGTCATCCAAATAGGCTTCACAGCCTGGCATACCTGTCAACACGGTGTTAATTAACCGCTGAAAAGTTGCGGGTGCGTTCCGCATTCCGAACGCCATAACGCGGTAACAGAGGAAATCATCGGGCGTAACAAACGCCGAGATCTCCTTCGCACGACTCGTCAGTGGTATCTGCCAATAGCCTTTTAGCAAGTCAAATTTACTCACAAACACGGCAGACCCCACACGATCAATACAGTCATCCATCCTGGGCAGCGGATAACAGTCGGGTTTAGTGACAGCATTAACACGCCGGTAGTCGGTACAGAAACGAAAAGTACCATCTGCCTTCGCAACAAGGAGACAGGGTGAGCTCCAAGGGCTCATGCTGGGCTCAGCGATATCATTCAAGAGCATGTACTCGACTTCCTTTCTCAAGACCGCTCGTTTTACCGGATTCACCCGGTACGGGTGCTGCTTAATTGGAGCGGCAGTACCTACATCAATGTCATGTTCTATGACGTGAGTTTGCTTCGGTACATCACTAAACAGCTCAGGAAACTGGTGAATAATGTCTAAAACGTCAGCCCTCTGGGAGTCTGAGAGGTGCGGGAGACGTTCAGGCAAAACAGAGAGTGTTTCAGTATTGTTAAGACGCCCCTCAACCACAGCACGGGACGGGCAACTCTCAGCGTTTTCACTCTCCTCCACCAGAACAGAAAGCATCACCGTACTATCCGTGGATGGCAACGTATCGGACACTGGACTACAAGCAGGGATTGGAACACGCTCGAAATAAGGCTTCAGCATGTTCACATGACATAGACGCCTCTGCTGGCGCCGATCGGGAGTAGCAATTACGTAATCACGGTCAGAGACCTTGTCCTCGACCACATACGGACCACTGAACCGGGCTTGCAACGCAGAACCCGGAATCGGAAGAAGCATAAGGACTTTCTCACCCACTTCAAAGTGGCGACTGACCGCTTTACGGTCATACCAGTTTTTCATCTTACCTTGAGCTCGCCCAAGATTCTCTCGAGCCAACTCAAGGGCTCGGTGCAAATGAGACCTAAAATTCGTAACATGGCTGCAGACGTCCTTGACAGGAGACTCACTCAAAAACTGATCTTTCAACACGGCCAAAGGCCCACGGGGGGTGTGCCCAAACACAAGATCAGCAGGACTGAAACCAAGGGATTCCTGGGTTACCTCCCTGCTTGCGAACAGTAACCAGGGAACGGCGTCGGCCCAGTCTCGACCAGACTCCAAGCAATACGTGCGCAACATGCCCTTTAGCGTTTGGTGATAACGTTCCAGTGCCCCCTGGCTCTCAGGATGATAGGCACTGGAAACATTATGCTGTATGCGCAGCTGTTTCAGCGCCGCGAGCGAACACGCGGGACATAAAGTTCGAGCCACGGTCAGTCTGGACAATCTTTGGCAGGCCGAACATAGAAAAGAATCCGAGGAGTTCTCTCAACACCACCTTGGTGGTGATCTTCCGCAGCGGGATAGCCTCTGGGAAACGAGTAGCAGCACACATTATAGTTAACAAATACCGATATCCACTCGTGGAGCGCACAAGTGGGCCCACGATATCAATAATTACATGGTCAAATGGCTGGCCCATCACTGGGATAGGGTACAGGGGAGCAGGTGGAATTGTCTGATTAGGCTTGCCAGCGAGCTGACAAACACAACAGCTCTTACAGAAGCAGACAACGTCCCGCTTAGCCCCCGGCCAAAAGAAATGCTGATTAATACGGTTAAGTGTCTTCGCAATACCCAAATGACCAGCCAGGCCATCGTGAGCTACTCTTAGAATCTCTTCCCTATACACAGATGGTACCACAATCTGATGGACCGAATTCCCCTGGTCAGGAACACTATTAGGTCTCCATTTTCTCATTAAAATGCCATCTCTCACGAAGAAGCACTGCGGCTCCTGATTAAGATCGACATCGCAAGAGGCAGCTTGGAAGAGACAGGTGAGTGACATGTCAGCCTTCTGAGCAGCAACTAGGTTTTCCCGAGTGAATCGGCCAGATTCTTTGCCAGCTTTACTTGCTTCCCTGTCAGACCTAGTAGGAGGAACACTAGGGAATGACTTCGGAACTACCGACTCGTCAAGAGTGACAAAGAAAGAATCAGACAACTCACCAACCGAATCAGAGTCAGCACCCCTACGCTTCGAGGAGTTTCCCCTCGCCATAGCCCGAGTCACCGTGCAGGCGGGGAACACATCGGGATATTTCTGCGCACATTCGTGGATCATAGGTTCCATAGGTTCAGCAACCTGTGGAAACACCTCCGAATTGCCCCTACTCCAAACGTTACCACCACCGATATCGTTACCTAAAATGAACGTGACTCCCGGAACTGGCAGAGATCTCCGAACACCGACAGCTACACTGCCGGTAAGCACGTTAGATTTCAGCTCTATCTGGTGGAGTGGCACAATGGTCGAGCCCATCTCGAAACCGCGCACTAGAACGCTGGTGCCAATCTTTGACTCACCAGAGAGAGGTAGAACCCCTTGCAAGATGAACGAGAGGGAGGCTCCCGTATCACGGAGAATGCGCACCGGTGTACGGTGTTGCCCACCAGGCAGCGACACAAAACTGTCACTGAGAAAAGGCTCATAGCCAGATTCTGAGTCACTGGTGGATTCAGTCATTGGCAGCGTTGGATGGGGAGTAGCCTTAATCACGGTGACCATATTCGCAGCCTGTTTCCTTCAGTTGAATAGTCTCCCTCATATCTACCGATGGCAGGACCCGCTCCTCCACCAAAAAGGGCAGTATGACGGACTTAACAGTGTGTTTTAATCGCTTCTCAGCGCTAGTCAACTCGATCTTAAAGATCGCCGCTACCTCTATGAGTTGATCCTTCGTGAGGAGGTGAAACGCCCCCTCCGAGGGATCTTCTGCAAACTCCTGTGCTGCAGAAGTCATGATCACCCTACGACTACCCACAAACACACTCAAAATGGCTGTTACTACAATATTCACGCAGTGATCACAAAAAGTGCCCCAAAATAACCACTAAAACACTCCCGAGTGGAATAGAAGTCACGCCCACACACGAACAGGATGCTCAAAAATCTACAAGGCCGCAAAACGTGAGACTTAACTGGGTGATTTCGCTACTACACCGCAACCCCTACCTACCTATGAAAATAAAAAAAACTCTATCTTACCCTTGCTAGTCTTCAGTGGGTTCCCTACCTGGTATACTTTATCCGTTTAGCTCAGGAGGATGCAGCAAGCCAGTAGTGCAGCCTACTACAAACCTCCTGATAACGCACACACGTAGGGATTACCACCAGAAAACAACAAACTAAAATAACAAAGTGGCAGACAGTGTCTACCCGGCGGCTACCTAATCGCAAATGCACGCTAATACACCCAGCCACAATACTCACAAACCGTCGCAATGTTGGACACCTAACCGAATTCAATTAAAAAAACCGGACGAAGATCCCAATATGTTACGGCCAGCCTCGCTGACTGCAACATTGAAGACAAAAGAGTCAAAGGGCTCGTGTCTAGGGGGTTTATTTATTTAACAAAAGACTAGTGCCACAGGTTCACAACAGTAGACCTCCGTCTTGGCGTTAGGAGCAGGACGTGAGATCACTCGGTATTAGGCCAGCTGCTCATCCACGGCAGGACACGCTTTATAAAGGGACGACTCCGCCCCCGAACCCAGGTTGCACCTGAAACCTATTAATCAAAAGAAAAGAGCAGGCACAAAGTAAACAGAACTACGCCACCCGGAGGTTAAAGAGGACTGTAACAGTGTGTGTGTGTGTTCTCAGAGAGAGGAGGTTCTGACGGAGTATCTGAAGGATAAGAGAGCGGTTGGTGAGAACATCCTGGCCGCTGATCGCTCTCTCACTGAGGCCCAGCAGAGAATGGAAGGTACCAGCAGCAGAATACATTAACCTACACACACACCACACCACACTACACTATAGTATTCTACTCCCCTCCACACTACTCTATAGCAGGGGTGGCGAACCTGCGGCTCGCGAGCCGCATGCGGCTCTTTGCCGGTTGACGTGCGGCTCGGCTCCAGCTCGAGTGCTCACTGACTTTGCTCTTGGTGTACAGAATTTTCATATTGTAAAATAAACATCTAAAATGCATATGCATATGTCGCCGAACTTGACGAGCAAACCCACTTTAAGCCAGGAATCCCAGGACACACTACAACAGAGACAGGGGTTTTTGGTATAGAAAAATAATCACTTTTAATACAATTCATAAAATACCATTACCAATCAGGTTTAGCGGAGGGCTACAGGCCAATAGTGGTCAGCCAATAAGGCTAGGGTCTTTGTAAGTAGGGTGAAAGGGCACACAGCAAAAAGGGCACACAGCAAAAGGCACACTGGGCATCAACGTCTAACCCGCACACTAGTTTAGGAAAAGTATAGGCACTCCATAACACAAATAGGCTACACACTAGTAGCACACAGCACTTCAGTCTTACCCCGTGCACATAAGGACCACTGAGCCTCTACCAGTCACTCCTATCTGACCCGCCCCCAACGCTAACACCTGTCTAGGCAGGCAGGCACACAGACAACATAAAAAGAATGTCTGTTCGGTCGGGAGGGAAAAATAAGAATAAAAATAAGAAAAAACAGCCAAAATAAGGCTTAGGTCAGTCAGGCTGTAACACCAGTCCACCTGGGTGTAAGGCCGGTGGAAAGTCCTCTTGCCACAGTACGGACTTTTAGTTTGGCGCACGACCAGTGTCTTTAAGTTCCTCACGGGTGGCCGGGACTCTTACTTTGACGCCTGGTTGCGTCTGTTGGCATGGGGACGATGCGGCTTCCCCAACCTGGATGACGTCACCCTCAGGATTCCCGGAAACGTCAGTAGTTTGGTTTCGTGCTGCTTTCGAATCTGTGAACAACAAATACACCGTGAGCTCTCAATGTCCAACAACCACGACAGCCTACTCACACTGCAATTGATTGTTTAAACCAACGTTCCTGTGGATACGTTTGAGAGCGCCGAACAATATATCTGTTTAGATGTCTCCCAACTTGCGCTCCCTCGGGCCTCAGGCGTTGTAGTCAGCGTTGTACCAGTCTGCGGTGGCAATGGAAGTGGTGCAGATAACAGCCGCAGATCCCGCAGCCCGTCGCCTTGGCTCTGTCGTGGAATCCTACATCCCGTCTCCCGCATCTCACCGCTGTAAGTCTCTTTATCCCCACCTCAATCATTGTTCAGCCAATCTGTGCCGTGGCCGTCCAACCCCACTGAATGCCTACAGCTGTGTCTTATTAGGTAATCAGTGGATCAGTCTGGCCATGAGAGGGTAAAAGACAGGGCAAAAGAAAGCACGGACCCCGTGCTGGGTACTGTACAGTTCATAATACAGAGTAAACATTTTATTAGTCCACAAAGCCACTCCCAACATTCAAGCACAAGTTCTGCATAAACCATAAACATATAAGACATCTCATAAAAACACAGGACCCACACGACACATATATTTGGCAATACAGACAAAAAGCTGTCCGATTTGAATGTGGTATTTATTCATGTATATTTTGTCATCACGCGATCTTGAGAGATGTCTTTAAGTAACGTTAATGTTCCAAACATGAAACATTCTAATGTGTGCACCCAGTCTCAGAGAGTTACTAGCCAGACTAGCAGTAGCTACTGACAGAATGCCATGGATCCAGGAAAGCTTAAAGCTAAACAAAAATATGAAGATGAACACCGGACGTTTTTTGCCTGAATGGGAGGAATTATTTGCGGAGCGAAATGCAAAACCCCTCTGCTTAATATGCCAGACGTCACTGTCGCATTTTAAAGCCTCAAACTTGGAGCGCCGTCTCTCCACACACCATGCTAACATAGCCCAGGAGTTCCTAAAGGCACAGAGCTGTGCAAGCACAAGGTAAATACTTTGAAACAGTCAGAGAAACAGACTCAGATTTTTCGGAAATTCACGAAGTACTCTGAAACAATCACGTTGGCATCGTATCAGGTGGCATGGAATATTGCTCGAGCAAAAAAGTAATATAGTGAGGGAGAGTTTGTGAAGTCTTGTGTACGTGATGTCGTTGCTATCCTCAACCCTGAAAATGACGGATCATAGCGGTCTGTGTCAGACCTGCAGGTGTCAGGCACGAAAATTGAACAGAGGATATCTGACATTCACAACATAATTGAGACACAGTTATGTACAGATCTGGAGAAGTGATCCCTGGAGTAGCCCCCCCCCCAAAAGTTTCCTTAGCCCCACCGAAAAATATATATGAAGTTTAAAATAGTAAAAGAAACTAAATGGTTAAATCATCTCAAGTTAATTGTAGATGTCGTGGATCTCTTTTATCATGCAGGTTCATTGATCCTGTAGGTATGCTACCCTACTCAGTAGCTCCGCCAGCTATAACTAGCTAGTGAACTTTAGCCTACAATGTTAACCTACTCACTTGAGCTGCAAATCCCTACCATGCTACAGTATAATTACCACCTATCTCAGCAGATGTCTTCAATATGTTTATTTTTGTGCCATATTTTAAATCAAAATGTGTTAATTTCTCTTCCTAAAACCCACTAAAGGACACTATTTAAAAGGTTATTTTCAAAAAATTCTTATGGGGGAGCATGCCCCCAGACCCCCCTAGTTTTGCTGGGTCACAGGGAAAAGAATATGTTTTATGTAGGGGCTTTTCCCCAAAAAAAGTGGGAACCTAGATTCGTGTGACTCTTCGAAATGGTGTTGGTTTTGTTGTGGCTCTTTGAGCTGGACTGGTATGCCACCCCTGCCCTAGGCAGAGTCAAGGACAGGTAAACCAGCCAGTAGAAACCATGCCATAGATAACTGGGGTTATGTAAGGTCAATTAGCAAGTACGACTTATGCCATAACCAACTAGGATTCAAGCATATTTAAGGTTGATTAGTGAGTGCGACTTTCACCATAAGTAACTGGGGTTCATCTCTGCTAACCCGAACCCTAACCCTAACCCTTTCACCATAAGTAATTGGGGTTCATCTCTGCTTGTGAGGTGAATCAGCCAGAAAGGCCACAAGTAACGGATTCAGAAATATGTAGCGTTAACTAGACGATAAGATGCATTCTATTAGAAGCTGGGGTTCAGAGGGAGTTTAAGGGGAAAGTGATGTACACTGCAAAATCTGAAATCTTAGTAAGATGAAATATCTTAAATGAAAGCAATATATGCGTGTTTTGCAGTTTAGCCAATGTTACTTTTTGTAATGGGTTCATATATTTTCATGTCATGATATTTTTGTCTTGTTTTGTTCCCTGTAAAGGTGTGATGGACAGGACAGGTGCATGGTGATGGCATCAAGCGATATCTTCCCAGACAGATGTCCTGGGACCTACAAGTACCTGGACATCTCCTACAGCTGCGTTACTGAAATGTAGTCCCTCACTGTCCGAGATTATGGGTTAGGGTTACTGAGATTATGCAATAGAGCAAACTTCACTCCTAAACCTGTTTGTGACATTATGCAACAGAGCAAACTTCACTCCTAAACCTGTTTCTAGATATTTTCTCTCTGAACTGCTTGGATCTGGCAGTGCTGTGCTAAATCGCTCTAAGAAACATTCTTACTGCTGGTGATGGCTGCAGTCCTGCAACGTGGTGGAGGTACTTCCTGTTTTCTAGTCCAGTCTTTCCAACTTGTGGTTAGTGTTAGGGTTAGGTGTGAGTAGTAGTATTGTGGGTTGGGGTTAGGGTTGGGGTTGGGGTTAGGGATAGGTGTGAGTAGTAGTATTGTGTGTTAGGGTTAGGTGTGAGTAGTAGTATTGTGTGTTAGGGTTAGGGTTGGGGTGCAGCAAAACGAACCCAATGTGAAAACATCTGGAGTAACGTTCTTACTGGTGGTGATTATTTTAATCCAACTATCTTTCTAGCTTAGTCCTTGGAAAACACTGACATCTGACATCCTGTCAACTACGCACATGTAACAATTAAAGCATTCAAAAACTATGAGTGTGTCTGAGTCTGAGGTCATTTTGTGCAATCATTAAAGCCCAACTCTCAGTCCCATCCAGTGTCCTGGCCCCACTGAGAGTGCCAAAGGCCCCTTATCTGAAGGGTAATTCAGTGTGTGTGTGTGTGTGTGTGTGTGTGTGTCTACCCTTTGAGTCTAGTTCTGAGGTCATCATTAAAGTCCAACTCTCAGTCCCATCCAGGGTCTGAAGGGTAATTCTGTGTGTGTGTGTGTGTGTGTGTGTGTGAGTGTGTGTCTGTGCGTGTGTGTGTGTGTGTGTGTGTGTGTGTACCCTTTGAGTTTCCCCCACTGCCATTCACAGTGCATGTTTATGTTTTCCAGTGTATAAAACTAAATCCTACCAAACTTAACAGAGTGTGTCTGAAGCCCCTCTCACGTGTCCATGAGGGTTAGCAGCTGTGGTGCTCAAGTTGTTGCAGACGCTCTTTAGGATGTGGAATGTACGCTAGTTTTAAAAATGGTTGCAAAGTCAAATGTATTTTTTAAATTAAAGCAGCATTATGAAGCTTGGGTCTAATACTAGCAAACTACCTACCTGAAAAGTATGCAGGAACCTAGCAAACACTACCAACTGCCCAGCTGGCTCTGATACAAGCTTGCTAACATGCTAACTGCGGTTTTTTGGTCATACTGTTGATGCTATGCTGTGTTCTTACTCGACCCGAATAGGAAATCTACATAGCATAAAGCCTGGATGGCTAGTGGGAACAACAGGTGGGTTAATCTGTCACT
Organism: Clupea harengus; assembly: GCF_900700415.2. Taxonomy (NCBI): domain Eukaryota; kingdom Metazoa; phylum Chordata; class Actinopteri; order Clupeiformes; family Clupeidae; genus Clupea; species Clupea harengus. Next base: position 1,101 of record NW_024879660.1, on the reverse strand, counting down.
CACAATATGAATTACTAAACGTAGTTACTCATTAAAACATTCCTCAAAAAGTGTGTTTGCTTTTCCCCCAAATCTCAATCAAGATGAAAACATATATGTGCAGAAACATCTTCTGAACCGTATTGACAAACTGCTGGGTGGTTCCCTGAGGTGATTCTCTAGGTATTAAGTATGACAACATTCTGCCCCTCCATCCATAAGGACATGTATACGTCCTTCTAACATTTGTGTCCCTATAGTTGGGCTCTCAGAAGGGGAAACTGGGAGGGGAATGCTAATGGCTGTGCTGCACTATTAACACCTTTGTTTAGGTAAAATGTCTTCCTGTCGCGGTCCTCATTACAGCAGAGCTGAAGAAGTGTCCGACTGAAAACACTCTGCTGTGTGACCAGTAGGTGGTATCTGAGACTAAACACTCTGCTGTCTGGTCTGACCAGTAGGTGGTATCTGAGACTAAACACTCTGCTGTGTGACCAGTAGGTGGTATCTGAGACTAACCACTCTGCTGTGTGACCAGTAGGTGGTATCTGAGACTAAACACTCTGCTGTCTGACCAGTAGGTGGTATCTGAGACTAAACTCTCTGCTGTGTGACCAGTAGGTGGTATCTGAGACTAAACACTCTGCTGTGTGACCAGTAGGTGGTATCTGAGACTAAACACTCTGCTGTGTGACCAGTAGGTGGTATGTGAGACTGTGGCTCTGTTGAACATCCTCATAACCATTCCCATGACAACGGCTGAAGCTGAGAGGTGTTTCTCGACCTTGAAGACCAAAGCCAAATGTCTCCAAGGCCTGCAATATAAAATTCAGATGTTCAGCTGTCAACGCCTGGGGATTTATTGAGCTTTAGAAGATCCAAACAACACATCTTCCACACAATAGGGTGTCAGATCATGGGTCCTCCAACAGGATAAATGACCCAAAACACCCAAGAATGGCTAAGAGCAAAACATTGGACTATTCTGAAGTGGCCTTCTATGGGCCCTGATCTAAATCCTATTGAACATCTGTGGAAGGAGCTGAAACATGCAGTCTGGAGAAGGCACCCTTCAGACCTGAGACAGCTGGAGCAGTTTGATCACAAGGAGTGGGCCAAAAT
>NW_024879659.1:102500-110749 GCF_900700415.2 Clupea harengus | reverse complement strand
TAAATCCGCTTCTAACTTGATGTGTGGGGTCGGACCTGGCTAGGTTTAAAAAATGCAAGAAGCTCATGGATAGTAAATGCTTTAAAAAATAGAAGAAAAAAAGATGGTTTTTTTTTGTTAAAAACTTAATTTCATTTTCACAGTGAAATTATATTCTCGCTCTCTCTCTCTCCCCCCCCCCCCCCTCTCTCTCTATATATATATATGTGTGTGTTTGTGTGTGTCCTGTCAGAGGTGATAGTACATGATTGAGTAATTAAGCAGGTTCTCTGAAGCTCTCTCTGTTTTGTTAGGATTGTGCAAAACTATTGAAACTCCAAAAGCAGTTAGTCTAAAGGACGTCATTCTGTTAATGCAACAGACAGTTTTAATCTAATTGATCACTTTATAATTTTTTTTGAATAGTTAAAAGAACGTGACAATGTGGTGTATTTTAATTTATTTTAATTGTATTTCTCTTCTAATCTTTGCGATATGTAATGTGAGACCCAAACACAGCCATAGACATAGAGTAAGTCTGGCAGTTTCCCAACTCACCCCTGCTTTCAAATCCAACACGTCAATTTTGGGGACATCTTGATCTTAAAAATCTACTTACAGAAAAACATGGGTCTTCACCCAACCATGCAGTTCTAACCAGCCCAAGGTCTTTCCTTTGGTGGCCAAGTAGGGGGCTATTAGTAGCTTATAAGGAGGTTCTCAGTTCTCAGTAGCGCCCAGGAAGATAAGAGTGACTTGACACATGACTTGAGGTTGAGTATCTGTTCATGTGAGGCATATGGTATTTTACACACACACACACTGTTCATACACACTCACTCACACACACACACACACACACACACACTGTACATACACACTAGGATGATGTCTAGTATCTGTTCATGTGAGGCATATGGTATTTTACACACACACACACTGTGACGTTCTAGTAACAGCTGGGACCATGACTACAGCCAATCACATTGATGTCACGAGGTCTATAAAGGCCTATACACCCTTTTCATATGCAGCTTTACATATAGATACTTAAAGCATGATTACACAGCCGCACCCCTCCACCACATAGGACAGTCAGATCACCTTTCACTGCTCCTCATCCAGGCATACACCGCGCTCAGGAGGAAGACAAAACCTTATACAAAGACCATACAAATCTGTCCCGAGGCAGCTCTCTCTTAACTGCAGGACTGCTTTGAACAAACTGTGTGTTAGGCTTGGTGTAGTGAAGGACCCACTAGCAGACAACACAGCTCAAGGTTCAGAGTAGATTTAATAAGGTTCTCAGGCGATAATCCAAAGGGCAAAAGTATACTAAGCACAGAATCCAAACAGGGTCAGGTCAAAATTCAGGCAAAGGCCAAGATCACAGGCAGACAGAGGATAGTAGACTTACTAAATCGCTGGAAAGACAAGGTATTAAACTGGCATGATCTGACAGGTAGGCACACCCAGCTTATATAGCCACAAACCAATCGTAACAAACAGAAATCAGGGGTGCACACAAAATGGCCAGAAATCAAACAAAGACTGGGTGGAGTAACAGACACATGGCATTTTAAAAGCTGAAGGCACATGACACCACCACATGATCGAAATGTAAACAAAAGCACATGTTGCTTGAAAAACAAGAACTCAAACAGCACAGTTACTAACACTGTGGGACATATTCAAACAGGACCTGGAGGAATATACAGGAACTGTACTGTCCTACATCAAACATTGTACAGAAAGTGTCACTGCAGACAAAATTATTTGGGTGTTTCCTAAACAGAAAACCTGGATGACAAGCGAGGTCAAGACTCTACTCAGAGAGCGTTACTCCGCCTGCAGGTCAGATGACAAGGCCCTGTGTAGTACTGCTAGAGCCAACCTGAAGAGAGGCATCAAAGACGCCAAGGAGGCTTACAAGAGGAAAATCAAGGAACATCTCACTAACTATAACCCAAGGAGATTGTGACAGGGAATTTAAAACATTACTAACTACAAGAACAGCAACCCCAGCACTATCCACGCTCATGCCTCCCTCACTGGCAGAGGAACTAAATCACTTCTTTGCCCGTTTAGAGGTCAACAGGCCCAACACAAATGCACAGACTCCACCAACCCCCAGCACCCACACTCTCACCCTACAAGAACACGTGTTGTCGAATCAGTGAGAAAAAGGAAAGTTGCTGGCCCAGATGGAGTATCTGGCAAGGTACTCAAAGCCTGTGCCAACCAACTTGCTGGGGTCTTGCCTAAAATCAGCTACCATCATTCCCGTCCCTTAGAAACAAGCTACCAACAGCCTGAATAATAATAATAATATTAATAATAATACTGTGCGGAATGAGTCAGGTAGTGGAGGGTAGGGAGCAGGGGTTAGCAGGTGATGGCGAGTTTGAAGAGGTGAGTTTTGAGGGCTTGTTTAAATGATGATAGGGTGGGAGCCTGACGAATGTGGATGGGGGGGCGTTCCAGAGGGAGGGTGCAGCAACTAAGAAGGCCCTGTAACCCCAGGTCTGGCGCTTGGTCTTGATGGTCTTCAGAGTGTTTGCGCCGGAGGACCTGAGGCAACTGGTTGGGGTGTGGAGGGAGAGGAGGTCTGAAAGGTAGGGAGGGGCCAGGCTGTTTAGGGCTTTGTAGGTGGTGAGTAATATTTATGTATTATGTATTTGACCGGGAGCCAGTGGAGGTTGCGTAGGACCGGGATGATGTGCAATGTGTTCATAGCGGCGGGTGGAGGTGAGCAGTCGAGCGGCAGAGTTCTGAACATATTGAAGTTTATTGAGGATTGTGTTGGGAGAGCCATAGAGGATGCTGTTGCAGTAGTCGAGTCTGGAGGTTATGGATTCAAATTTTGGTGGTGTCAAAGGACATGGAGGGCCGGAGGCGTGCAATGTTCTTGAGGTGAAAGAAGGCAGTTTTGGTGATGTGGTTGGCGTGGGGTCGGAAAGAGAGGGTGGGGTTGAGGATGATACCGAGGTTGCAGACCTGGATGGAGGGGGGTGATGATGGAGCCATGTTGAGAGAGAAGGTCTGGGCTGAGCGGATGAGGTGTTTAGGGCCGATTATGAGTATTTCAGATTTATTGCAGTTGAGTTTGAGAAAATTCTGTTTTATCCATGATTTTATATCAGTGAGACAGGTGGTGAGAGTGGAGTGGGTGACTGAGGTGATGGTCTTGAAGGAGAAGTAGAGTTGGGTGTCGTCAGCGTAGCTGTGGAAATCGAGACCATGGCTGCGGATGATTTGTCCAGGGGGAAGGATGTAAATGATGAAGAGGAGGGGACCAAGCACGGAACCTTGGGGGACACCGTGGGTGACTGGGGAGGTGGAGGATTTACAGTTGTTTATGGAAATTAATTGATGTCGGTCTGAGAGATATGAGGTGAACCGGGAGAGGGAAGTGCCAGTTATGCCAAGGGAGTGCTGGAGACGTGAGAGGAGGATGGAGTGGTTGATGGTGTCGAGGTCAAGGAGGATGAGGACAGTGAGGAGGGGAAGGGGGTCAAGGGCACAGGTGGAGGTCTTCATGCTGGAGACTATTGAGGAGAGGTCCGTTTCAGTGATTAAACTGAAGGATGAGAGTGAGCTTGGAGGTAGTGGCTGGGGGGGTGGTTGTGAATTGCGATGATTTTGTTGTTGAAGAAGGATAGAAATGATTTGCATTTGCTGGTGGTGAAGGAGGTGGAGATGGTGTCCATGGGCTTGAGGAGTTTGTTGTTGGTGGAGAAAAGCATTTTCGGGTTGTTAGAGCCAGATTGGATGATGGAGGAGTAGTGAGAGGAGTGAGCGGTGTTGAGGGCATCTTTATATTGTTTGAGTTTGAGGGCCTCAAGGTGAACAGTGAGTCCAGTTTTTTTGGCAAGACGTTCCAGTTGACAGCCATGCCCTTTGAGGTGGCGAAGTTGGTCAGTGTACCAGGGGGCGAAGTGGGTGAAGGAGATGAGTTTTGATTTTTAGGGGGCGATGATGTCAAGACAGGAGGAGAGTGCATCATTATAGAAATTGACCAGGGCAGTGGGGGAGACAGTTGAAATAGGGGCAGAGGTAGAGACGGTGGCGGCCAAGGTGGAGGAGAGCGAGGGGAGGTTGATGGACTTGATGATCCGGAATATTCTGCTGCGTTTCTGCTTAACATGGGGGGTGGGGATGTCTATGTCCAAGGTGATAGCCAGGTGATCAGAGATGGTGAGGTCGATGCTGGTTAGATTGTTGATGGTAATGCCGGAGGTGCAGACCAGGTCTAGTGTGTGTCCTTTTTTATGGGTGGGAAAGTCGACATGTTGGGTGATGTTGAAGAAGTTAAAAATGTCCTGGAGTTCTGTAGAGGTTGTGGTGTCAGATGATTCGACGTGTATGTTACAGTCACCGAGTAGCAGAATGGATGGAGAGATGGCGCAGAGTTATGTGAGAAATTCAGACAGATCAGAGGGGAAAGCAGGGTTAGGTTTTGGGGGGCCGTAAATTACTGCAGTAACCAGGGGTTTGGGATCAGACAGTTAAAAAACAAGTTGTTCAAATGAGGAGGGAGCCGGGATGGTTATGGCACTTGTAGTGATGTCTTTGTGAAAAATTGTGGCTATTCCACCACCACGCCCATGTTGGCATGGCTTGTCCATGTGTAAATATCCAGGGGGTGTGGTTTGGTTTAGTTACAAGTAGTCCTCTTGGTTTTGCCATGTTTCGGTTAAACAGAGAAAGTCCAGATTATTGTCAGTTATACCCTTGTTAATTAGGGATCAGGTGTTAAACAGAGCAATTTTGAGATGTGGATGGATTTGGACAGGCTGGGGTGCTTTGGTAACGGGATGGATGCAGGCAACTCGGTCGTCTAGGTTGTTGTGGTGATGACACACAGGAGTTGCGGCGGTGCGCTCGGCTGACCAGAGGGAAGGGATGGAAAGAGTAGAGCAATCAGACAAGGAGTAAACTAACTTTCTGCTCTGTGAATTTAACGGGGTCGACGGAGGAGTCCAAGTGTTTTGATGGCTGAGATGCACGGAGGAACAGAGAAGTTGTTGAGTTTGATGAGTTGCGAGGTGGGGTATTGCAGAACCATGCCAGCCAGGGAGGATGTAGTGATAAGCCTGAGGTCTTTTGGTCAGTAGCCACGGACTTGATGACAAGAGTTGGGGAAGTGACAGGCACGTCAGGATAATCCACAGCTGGCAGGTGATCGGAGCTGAGTGAAAAAGTGGTGATGGATGAGGCGAGGAAACAGAGGAGGAAGTTTAGTCAGCTGGTAACGTTAGCTGCTCGCTGACTGAAGGGCGGCTAGCTGAAGAAGCAGCGACCAGGCTGACCGCATCAGGACAGTTGAGAGGCTTTCCAGGCAGTTTGCCTCAGAGTAGTTGTAAGGAGCATGGACAAGAATATCCAACAGGGAGCAGGCTGGCTCGTCGGTAGCCACCGGCTAGCAGGAGACTGCCAGCTAGCCAGCTAGATGTCCAGGGAGTAGACGGTAGTGGAGAGCAGGTGCAACAGGTAAGCAGACAAATCCAGACAGTGCAGCATTAAACTCGGCGTTAAACTAGCCACCGACTAGCAGGAGACTGCCAGCTAGTTGTCCAGGGAGTAGACAGTAGCGGAGAGCAGGTGCAACGGGTAAGCAAAGAAATCCAGACAGAGCGGCGTTGAACTCGCCAGCGTCCCCGTCATCAGCGTGAATGACTACAGACCGACTGCACTTACACCTGTAATCATAAAGTGCTTTGAGAAACTGGTTTCACAGCACATAAAATCCACCCTTCCCCCCATATTTGACCTGCATCAGTTTGCATACAGAGCAATCAGGTCAATGGAAGATGCCATTGCCGTAGCCCTCCACACCACACTGAGTCACCTGGAACCCCAAGGAACCGACGTAAGAATACTCTTCATAGACTACAGCTCAGCATTTAATACCATCATCCCAAACATACTAGGCCGCAAACTAACTGCACTAGGCCTCTCCTCCTCCATCTGCACCTGGATAAAAGACTTCCTCATAAACCGCCCACAAACTGTGAAACCCCTACCTCTGCTCCACCATCACGCTCAGCACTGGCTCTCCACAAGGCTGTGTGCTGAGCCCACTACTATACTCCTTTTACACACGTGACTCTACTCCGACCCATTCCACCAACACCATTATCAAATTTGCCGATGACACCACTGTGATTAGACTCATCTCAGGAGACGACGAAGTTCTACCGCACCACCATCGAAAGTGTACTGACGTACTGCATCTCGACGTGGTACTTCCGGTTGCACTGCAGCAGACAAGAGAGCCCTCCAAAGGGTCATCAACACAGCCCAAAAAATCACAGGCTGCTCACTGCCCTCCCTGGAAATCATTGCCTGCTCCCGCTACCTCAGCAGGGCCAATAACATCTTGAAAGATTCATCTCACCCAGGCCACCACCTGTTTCCTATCCTGCCCTCAGGCAGATGGTACAGGTCCTCCAGAGCAAGGACCACGCGTCTAAAGGACAGTTTTTTTCCCGATGATCATCAGAACATTAAACACAGAGGATTTTGATTGTTTGCCTGGACTCTCTCTCTCTTACTCACGATATCGAACCCTGCCTGTCTTTTGATCTTTCCCTTGCCTTGTCAGCTTGAAAACCTTTAATACAATGTTGGATGTTTGTGCTCTGACCCTGGACTGCCTTGTGACCTTGATTATTGGACTGTGTTCCGATTAGTTCTAAATGGACTGAATCCATAGGAATTCTAAGTTACTTCTTAAGTGTGAAGCTATTTGTTTATTGCCTTTCTGAAATGAGCATATTCTCTGTTGATTACAGAGAAAAAAACAAATAATTTCAGTTTAAACTGCATCTGCGACTGTGCTCTTATTGACATATACATATCACTAGCTACACACGCACATATACACATACACACACACACACACACACACAGGATGAAGGCCTATACACCCTATCCATATGCAGCTTTACATGTCACTAGCTACACACACACACACACAGGCCCGGGGTGGGTAATCGGGAGAGTTCCCGGTGGGCCGCTTCACTTCTGGGCCGGTCAAGAATTTTATTTTTTGACATTTGTCACGTTAGTCCATCTTCTCTTAAAGTAGGCTACACACGTTCCGCATTCTGACACCGCAGCCTCTGCATGGGTTGTACCATGCGAGGGAGTTCTCCCCTCCCAAATAGAGTTGGTTGGGTCCATAGCCCGTCTTTTCCAAAAAGTTTTCTCAGACTACCGATAGCTTGGCCGGCCCTACCCCAACGATACACGTCAGAGAGGATGGATGGGAGGAAGAGGGGCTGAAAAAGCCAGGTTGAAAAAAAGAAAGGCATTGGAGGAGAATGCTGCCAAATGTGCCAAGCTTACCGATTTATTTTCAAGAGGACAAACACAAATGGCAACTGGTAAAGAGAGACCTAGGCCTAATGATTAGCAACGTAACTATTAGGCTAACGTTGTAGCGTTGGTTAATATCGTTGTAGAGTTCTCAACCTATTCGCAAGCAAAATATTACCAGAGATGGAGCTTGAAAGCAGGACCTGTTCCTCCTGCAAAAACTGTGCCATTTGTGTCCATTTAATACTCTCACAGTACAACCTCCTCACAGATGCTTATCATGTCATTGGGTTAGCATATACGTTTCTGTTGACTTTGTCCATCACACAGGTTGCATGTGAGAGAAGCTTCTCAACCTTAACATTTGTGAAGAATAGGCTACGAAGCTCATTGAGTCAGGACAACTTGGAGGCTTTCATGTTAATGTGCGCAGAGAAGGAAATCCTCATGTCTATAAGCAACGACAAAGTTATAGATAAAGTGGCTGAAACCAGTGCACTGCTTAGGCGGTTACTGATGCTGTAGATGCTGTTGGTGCTATTCGCAATGTAACTGTATACTGTACTGTGAGTTGAACTATAAACTTTAGTTCGATATGCCTCTTTGTTGAAGAGTGAGATACGTTTCAAATGCTTTATTTATTTATTTCTGCTTTTGTTAATTATCAACCTATCCTTGTGGAATATTTTTTGTTAACTTCTCAGCTTAAGTGGATTATTATTTAACCTTTACATTATTTGTTGAACCATGGTATTAATAAAGAGAAAACTACAGGATAGTTAGAGCTGAACTGTTGCTTCATTTATCCAATTTCCACTACCATGGAAAAAGTGGGCCGGTCTTTGGCCTGAAATTCCCGGGCTGAAAAGTGGCCCCACTCCGGCCCTGCACACACACACACACACACACACACACACACACACACACACACACACACACACACACAC